>NC_080570.1:112795678-113038178 GCF_030247185.1 Malaya genurostris | reverse complement strand
TCCGGTTATCCTGGTTCCCGGTATCCGGTTCCGGAAGTATCGGAAATAGTGGTCATATGTACCAAAATGGATCTCACTCACTTTTCTAAGCGAGTGATTTGACCGATTTCCACAAACTTAGATTCAAATGAAAGGTCTTCCGATCCTATACGAAATTCCTGAATTTCATCCGGATTCGACTTCCGAATCCTGAGTTATAGGGTGCGTACTAGAAGAGATTGTGTGTCATGTTAGTTGGTGGCCGTACGAACCGACTTCGATTATACCGGTTCTCGGGTTCCGGTGCCGGAAGTGTCGTTCTCTTAAGGATGGCTTACGCAATCAAAGCACTGTTTTATTCTGTATGTTATGCATAAACAATCACTTGGTTTCTTTCAAAAATCGAAGAGAAACATTTTGAATAGAATTCCACAGTAATTTATATGAGAAAGGAATCATTACACCACTCGGTGGATTAAAACAAGTTTTTCAGTATATTCTCATTCTCTGAAGTTGATCTTTGGACGACGGTAACTTGCAATTGTAGTCCGGTAGCCTATACACTCTGCTCTGTGAATAAATCTGTACATATTTTGCTATTGGTGCTATGTAAGTGAATGTCGGTAATCCAGTTTACTGCTATATTACCGACAACTATTCTATTGGTAAATAAAGTTAAATTTATACTAACTACTTTTTTCAACCCTGATCCATTGATTTACCTTAGCAATTCAATTTCTATGCGCTGTTATCGAAAATGTTTGATTGCATTAAAAAATACCATAAAATGCCAATGTATAGCCTGACAAAATGCTGATGTAAGATAATGCTTCATTATATTTTGGATGCAAACTTAATGCACGCTGCTTTAAAGCATGTTGAATTAATGTGATTATACATTAACGATGCTATATAAAAGAGGTAAATGTGCAATGATATAATGCATATGATTACTTGGGAATCCTAGTGAACACACTGTACGAACCCACTGAACCAGTTTTACTGTGAGATATGGATGTACTTCAGCTAATACATTGTCAAGATTCGAACTAAGTTGATTGAAGCCCCTTTGTCTTGAAAATTCACGATGAAAATAGTAATAAATCATCGCACGAAAATGTTCACGATCCAATTTAATTTTTTTGCTAAGGTAAAATTTTCAACTCACTGTAAACAAAACAAATAGCGCTCAAATGACAAAATGTTCAGAAGATGATAATGGTTAAAAATGTCTAACATTTTGATCATAATCGTAGACGTAATTCTTAGCTATAAAATTTAAATCAAAAATATATTATTATTTAAAATAAAACTCATGTAACGTATCGTTTTGTCAAGCCTCTCTTACATCTTAAAGTGTGACTTGATTTATACATGACGTCATATTGTGTCACATCGATTACTAAAATTTTTTTTAAAGTAGCATACATAGGCCTAATGCCACTGAATTGACATCTATTTTGCCCTCCCCCATTACGGGGCGATAGTTAGATTTATTTTCCAAAAAATTAATTGCTTTAAACAGACCATTCAATATTGCTTTCAGAGGATGTGACACAGAAGACGGTTTGGACTAGTCCCCCAAATTGAACATGAGCCAAATTGAGAAAAACCTCAATCAATGTCTCAACCATTAGGGATAATATGCTATACCTATATGCAAACAGATTCAATTTTAGAGATGAAAAAAAAAACAGTTGGCTTTAAAGAATCATTCAGATATCAACAGCACTACCGAATAAACTAGTTCTTCTAAACTGTTTCTTAATTCATCTGGGTTTTTCATTTCTGTCTAATGCAAAAATAAAAAAGCAACTTATTTTATTTTTTGTCACGAATCTTTATATGTGGTTCATTAAATTATGGGTTTTCAACGACATATATGAAAGTGAAAAGTGGGAACGATATTTTCGAAGAGTCAGGGGCATTTCGTCAAATCGCCGAATGACATTTAGCCAAATTTTTGCCGATTCGTACAGTGTCTTAATGTCGTACATTAATTTAAAGCAATTAAATATTAAAGACCGTTTTGTTGACTAAAAATCGTACATCTAAAATATTACCTATTTAAAATAAGGAATTTATCAATTTCCTCGTTTTCAATTCAATTCAATTCACAAAGATTGGTACTTTGCCGTTAAATTAAGCGAATGAAAAATGTCTAATGTGGCTTGGCCTCTTTTATTTTTGATTTTGCCTGTATGATTTTAAAATTGGCTATACGTGTAAAATAAGGAGCTCACTACAGTTAACATATCTACTTCACTGTTTGCCTCGATTAAAACGTTCCTCTTCGATTCGGTACAACAGGGTTGCGCAAAGGAACCTGACACATTTTGTTCTCCGGTTACACTGGAACTAAACAAAAGAAGAAGACGAATCTTCATTCTTCTACTTTCCCATATCGTGTTCGGTTTCTCACTCCCTTGTTTGGTTCCAGTGTAACCGAAGAACCAAAAGTGTCACGTTCCTCTGCACAACCCTGTATTACAAAATTCTCCTGCCTAATACAGAAATTTTTCTCCTCCAACCAGAGAGGTCTGGTCTGCAAACCTGCTGATTTCTTATGAAGTACTGCAGACATTTTCTGTTGCAGACCTTTTTGCAAACTTTTCGAGTTTTTCGCAGATTTTCGTTTTTTGCTCGTCTAACAAATCTAGTGTGTTATATTTTATAGACAAATGAATTTTTTTTCGGATTCACAGACTTTTGCAACCCAGTCTGCAGATATTTGAAATTTTCACCTGACATACTTCCTTAAAATGATTAATTTTTACATGATTTCCACACTCAAAAAAAAATTGAATTTTACAGGTGACTTAATCCCTCATACGATCTAATTTATAAAGACCTAATTTGTAAAATGATGGAAAATTTTATTTGTAATGACTTAATGTTACACTCCAAAAATTTTTTAATTTTACAGGTGACTTAATCCCTCGTACGATGTAATTCATAAGGACCTAATTTGTCAAATGACGGAAAATCACAGTTTTTTTTAAGTGTGCACGTTTAAATCACATGTGAATTGAATTGGATTGAAAAAGGAATAAACTTGTGATTTTAACCAACAGCAAAACATAAATTCAGCGTGATGTAATTGCAGCACCCAAAATAGTGTCACGATTGGGAAGTATGGTGAGGAGTTGACCTTTCAGCGCAAACAGTTTTTTTTTCAAACAGTTTTAAACCACATTTAAAAGATTGTATACGTTTACTGCATCGTCACTTTCAATTAGGATTTGAAATTTTGTTCACTCATAACCAATTCCGAAACAGGAAGTCGCATAAGGAGAAAATTCAGTTGCACCCTTCAAGACTATAAGGCCTTTAATTTGAATCGAAATTTGTGAAAATCCGTTAAGTCATTCCGGAAAAAGCCTTGGTATTACATTCCTGTAGTGGAATTTAACCTTGAACAGACTTCGCAGCCGATTCAGTGTACAGAACCATTGCATGACTGGTGCTACGGTTCTACTGACACTACGAATCCTTCCAGGTCGTGGCTCGAACATACGACAACTGGTTTGTAAGACCAGTGCCCTATGCATTGAACCGCCATTCCGGAGAAAACGATAAAATTTCCAATTTGGACCACTATTTCTGGAACCGGGAACAATACCTGTACAATAGAGGAATTATTTCATTCGTTTTTATATTATCATGTTTATAAACACGTTCTTAAAATTATAATTTTTCCACTTATCATCTTACAGCGTTCGATGAAATTGAAAATGAAAGGTTCAATCTTAGCTTCGGTTTAAAGTAGATTTTCACAGTAATTGCATAGCCTTTCTTTATGACAAAGGCAAATTCTTCATTTCGAGTACCACAATGGAATTTACCCGACTTTCGAACGGCGACAACGCTCACTTACCTTCAGTCATGTAATACAATGTTACCTTCCAGAAGCTTGTTGAATAAATTTAACATGTGTCGAGTCAAAAAGATTTTCCAACAAATTAAATCTGATTTTGTTCAGCCCGAAGCTAAACAGTTACAAGTTACATAAAAGTGAGTAGCATCTCCTGCTGTACATAAGTACAATTAAATCGTTTGCAATGTCGTGAGGTGTCTCGACGCGGCAGAACTTCTGTTGCGTAACGGAGTCTGGGTGGAATGCTAATTCCATTCGGAAAATCCGGTGGATTGACAATTCTACGCTTTTGTTACAGAGGCTGCACTGGCGCTTGATAAACAGATGCAGTTTGAACTGAACTTACAAATAATTTACAGGGAATGCCAATGATTTGATTTGTCAGTCATTTCTATCGAATTGTTTCAAGCTTTCACGTCTGGTCACAAATTGTTAGATAGATTATCAATAGCCAATGTTTTTTTTTTGTATTTATATTGTGTTTCAGTGCTTTTCGCATTTTGATTAGGGGCCGTTGTCAATCGCCTAGAACAGTGGCGCAGAGAAACAACAAATGCCGTGTTTGTTCCAGCACGAACAATTTTCCTGTCCGTTCTGAGATGTATAATTTTTTTCTTGGAGCGACTCTACGAAAAGTCTCAATCCAAGTCAAAGAAAGACAGATTCAAGGTCTGATGCAGGGCAACCTTTAGTGTTAAGTACATTGTCATAAACATTTCATACAACTAATTTTGAAGGTGACGGATCTGTTGGCTATCTTAAATTACACTTATTGATCTATCCCAATTGCCCCTAATAAGAGTTTTTGATTGAACTTTGATCGAAATTTTCGAATTTAAAATCATTTTAATGTAGCTCACTCCAGAAAATTAATTTCAGAGAGAATGTTATACGTGAATCGTACAATGTGCAATGAATGCAACTAGAACAATGTATTTCAAGTTATTGTGCTAGAATGGTAGTGCGGTGGAAAAAGCCACTGATCAAATCAATCAATTGTCAAGAGTTGAAATTAGAAGGATTGTTTGTAGCATCAGCCATGCTATTGATATGTATGAATTCATAGAACACATAACAGAGAGAAAAGTTTCACCGAGTGATTGTTGCATCAGCGTTTAGTTTTCACCGTCAGCTCCACCGATGACATGCGGTTAAACGTGTCCGAACTAAGCATAAAAGATTTTTTTTTAAATTCTGCAACTTGTGCAAACCATGCTTGACAAATCGAATTTGTTTTGTTATCCTTGTCAGAGTTGCTGTTCGGCTTGAATCGATAAATATTTTGCTATGGTGCTTCATCCAATTCCTCTGGGATAGGTTGCCGCATATTCAAATTCGTCATCTGAGGTTCATGCGATTCTAACAATGCTCGCTGGGGAATGGAACAGAACAAAACGTATTTATAAATAAATACTAGAATTAAAAACATACACACACACACATCATTGAACTCCCAGCAGAGAAATTATTTTGTTTTATTATAGCCAGTCAATTCAGTAGGATAGGCAAATTCTTCGTATCAATAAGATTATACCACAGAGTCTAAAGCCGGTATCGCCGAGAGTGACAAGCGAGATTTATTGTATTAGACGCTGGAGGGGTTGGTACTCTTTGTAGTACCGGACATACGGAAAAACTTGTAGTAGGTAATGTTAGAGACATAACGAAGGACTGCTGTCGACAAGGGGCAGATCACTTAAAAAATTTTGGTACATTGTTCTGCTAATGAATTATCCGTTCCAAGTAAAATATCATTAGCTCTTTGTTAAATGCTTTGGATTCTGAAAAGAACCCAGGGTTACTATTTTCCCAAATTACAACACAATTGACAATCATTTCCACGAGCAAAATTCCAAACACATCGGTTGGCTCTCATTTGGCGAACGGCGCACAAAGTAAATCTGCCACATGCTTGTGTGCCTTTCTCTACAGCGCTAAGAATCCGCAACGGGATTAGTGACGACACTTAGTCTGCTTAAACATCAATTTTATAAAATTAAATTAATGTAACTCTTTGTTTGAGACACTGAAAAAGGTTTGGAACTAAATGATTTGACCGTAATTGCGGATTATAACACTATCATTTATGGCTCTTAGAACTGTCGATTTGTATATGTGTTCTCTCCGTTGTGTTAATACTTTTATGAATTTCTCGCTCTTGTTTGAAGCGAAAGGCGCACTGCGAACGGAGCGAACAATGAAAATATTAGTTCAAAAGAGCGGTTCTAACGGCTAAAAAAATACCACGTATAGAAATTTAAGGTTGACTACTTCATTTGGGATTATCATTATTTATTTTTCGATTAAATGTATATTTTCTGTTACTCGCACGCAAACGACCAGCAGCTGAATGATGGAACCGTGGAATTCATTTCAGGCTTTCAGAAGCACTTAACTGATGATTTTTACCTTTGATTTGCAAGGAAAGTCATATTAATAGTTTTTCAGATAACATTAACCCTCAGGGTACGGACTGGGTTACCGTAACCCGAGCGAAATTTGAAAGAAGCGCCATACGAAGAGAAGTCGGCGAGGGGGGTCCGGACCAGGGGGGGAAAAAACTTATAGGTACACACTATTAGAGGCCCAAGCGGCAGAGTCAGTCTCTGCTTTGTGTCCGAGCTAGACACATATAAACATTGTGCTCGGGTGTGGTACACCCAGTCCGTATCGAACGTTACAAAATCCAAAATTTTCAAAAAAATTATGTTTCAATTTTCGTCTGTTTGCCGCTGAGGAATAAAAAGGTAAGTAAGAATACGTACTCTTTACTTAATTTTGTAGACTCTAACCTCAAAATAACGCGTTGTACATGGTGTAAGCGAAGTATTGTAGTAGATCTCAATCACTTGAACGTACGTCTTATATCGAAATCTTTGCTGCTCGTAGGGAATTATAACTCATTAAATTTTGTTTCTTGTAATTTTTTGTTAGAGAACACGCATTAAAAACATTAATTTTAACCTTTATCATCATAAATCAACGAAATAACGTTTTTTCGCTAACTCGAAAAAACGCGTATTTTCATTTTTCAAAAAAAATATAGTTTTTGGAATAAATCAAAAAACCGTTATGGACATTTGTAAGAACTACTTTTTACCTTTCAAATGCGAGTTATACAATGTTAATATTTTTTTTTCAAAAAGTTACAGCATTTTGAAAAACAAACGTTTTTTACAAAAAAAATTCAAGACCCGTTCACATTTTTCATTATAATTTTTTTTCAATCAGTTAAATGATTAATCTGACAACTCTATTATATTTTTGAGACAATTTCACACAAAATAAAAAAAAAATTATTCAAATTGACAAAGTACAGCTCGATATACACCCAATCAAAGTCGCCGGGTTAGGCTAACCCTGTCCGTACTGAACGTAACTTTTAGTCCGTACCCTGAGGGTTAAGGGCTGAGGACAGTACGCTAAAGACGTAGTTTTTTTGCTATTTTCCCATTTCAAATTAAATTTTCTTGGAAACGGTGATAAATATCGAAAAACCCACCCGAAATTTAGTTGAGAATATTCTGTGAAATTTTCAGAATGATTCATGAAGTTTACCGCTCGCGTTGTATTTTTTTTTTCATTCGTCATCTAACACTCGTTGTGGATAGACGAATAACCTACTACGACTAATTTCGATTTTGTTTTATTTTTTATTGCTTCCCACCAACTCTACGCTCGGATTTCAACACACTGATCAGCAAAGGACTACAGGCAACAATCCGTTTATGTACTGAAGGCTACAAAATAACTGTTCCGGCTTTGAACCATTACAAAGGAGTGGAATGTTATCTGAAGCAGACAAAAGCGGAATACTTCACACACGATATTGCCGCCAACAAACCTATAAAAGTTGTACTTCGAGGACTACCCGATATGATGGAAGCCGAACTAAAGCAGACACTGTCGGAGGCTGGACTAAAGCCTATGATGGTGTTCAAAATGAAACGACATAATACGGACAAAAAGTTTAGAGATCAACTGTACCTGATTCATCTGGAGAAGGGCACCATCAACATGAGTCAACTGAAAACGATTAAATCGTTATTTCACATAATCATCGAATGGCAAAAGTATAAACCGGTACATCGGGATGTCACACAGTGCACGAACTGTTTGAACTACGGCCATGGAGCGAGGAATTGCCACATGAAAAGTCGGTGCGGGAAATGTGCCGAACCACACAATACCAACGATTGCCTACTAGATGACATCGCTGTAAAATGTGTGAACTGTGATGGCGACCATCCATCTACTAGCAAATCGTGTCCCAAACGTGCTGAGTTCACAAAAATTCGACAACAGGCGTCCCGTAAACAATCAACGCGCAAGAATGTTCCACAGAAGGATGAAATTAATTTCCCACGGCTCCCACCGAAGAGGGATATTCCGAATTTGCCGCCACTTCCTCGCAGCAATCCAAAAGATTCAGCCGCTGGATCACAAAAAGAATCTTCCTCAAAAATCCCTCCTGGATGGGGCAATAATCAACCACAAGCAAAGGATGACTCTGGTGATTTATTTTCTGCTGAACAACTGATCGTCATTTTAGAAACAATGACAACAAAACTACGAAACTGCAGAACGCGGTTTGATCAAATCAACGCCTTAGGCAAATTCATCATCGAATATGCAATATAATGAGTTGGTTGTGGTAAATTGGAATGCTTGCTCACTCAGGAGCAAAACTGCTGAGTTATCCGACTTTCTTCAAGAGAAGAATGCCGATATTGCTATTTTAACTGAAACTCCTCTTAAACCTGAAATTTCTATTTTTATTTCCAATTACAGGATTCACAGGCTCGACAGGACAACTACCAGAGGAGGTAGAGTTGCCATTGCCGTTAAACGATCCATTCAGCACAGGCTTCTGTCAGCCTTTAAATTGCAACTAATAGAAGCCATCGGAATTGAGATTACAACGACGATGGGACCCATCATCATCATTGCAGCGTACTGCCCCAAACAAACCAATCTTCGAGATGGTACGTGTGCATCATTGAAGCGAGATCTGGCTATGCTCACTCGACGACAGAACAAATTCATCATTGCTGGGAACCTGAACGCACGGCATGAGCTGTGGGGAAACAGAAGACAGAATCGAAACGGATTCGTACTTGCCGAAGATTATGAAGCTGGACAATACAACATCCTCGCTCCGGATCAACCAACGCGACTTTCCAGATCGGGAGTTCATTCCATTTTGGATATATTCATCAGCAACATCGCCGTAGACAGCTCTCCGGTTGTCTTCAACGAGCTCTCTTCCGACCACTTTCCAGTAATATTGACGTTGGGATCTTCACCAGAAACAGTGCCTATTCAACCTCGGAGGAACTATTATCGCACCGATTGGGTCCAATTTCAACAAATCGCCGACCAACATATTAATATCGATCTGCCACTTGATTCCCCGATGGAAATCGATGCGGCCCTATCTTCCTTCCAGCATTCAATCACAGTCGCTCGTGATAAGACGGTTCCAGTACAACATATGCCGAGTTCCTCTCTTCAAATCGACAGTGTCACCAAGAAACTCATCCGACTGCGAAATATCTACCGGAGGCAGTATCAACGAACTGGCATCCTAGATAGGAAGACTTCTTATAACAACTTAACTAGGATAATCCAGGAAAGAATATCTGAGCTTCGCAACAGGAACTTCCAGCAAAAGCTTCGAGAAATTCTCCCACATTCAAAGCCCTTCTGGTCTTTAACGAAGGTGCTTAAGAAAAAACCGAAGCCTATTCCTCCTTTGCTGCCACCCCAGGACGCAGCTGAAGGAATACCTTTAATCACACCAGTAGAGAAGGTAAATGCGCTAGACCAGCAGTTTGTGTGTTCTCACAATTTAGGACTCAACATTGTTAGTCCACATGAAAGAGCCGTTGCAGATAGAGTAGCTGAGGTTGACCAATCAGACAGCTTAGTTCCTGAGGAAAGTAGAGTCACTGCGAAAGAGCTGATGGCTTTTGTGAAAAAATCCAAAAATATGAAGGCCCCCGGTTTCGACAACACATTCAACATTGAGCTGAAACATTTGAGTATTCGCTCATTTGTCTTCTTAGCTAAACTTTTTAACAGGTGCTGGGAGCTTGGTTACTTCCCTTCAAAGTGGAAGTTAGCTAAAGTCATCCCAGTTTTGAAACCGGGGAAAGATCCTTCCTTTTCCAAGAGCTATCGGCCCATCAGCTTACTCTCGGCCCTATCCAAGCTGTTTGAAAAGTCAATACAAAGGCGAATTCTTGCTTTCGCAGATGAACAGGATATAATTCTGGAAGAACAGTTTGGGTTCCGGAAAGGACGATCCACCATCCACCAGCTCACAAGGGTTAACAACGTCATCCAGCAAAACAAATCAGTGTCCAAAACGACTGCCATGGCAATATTGGATATTGAAAAGGCATTCGATAATGTGTGGCACGATGGACTGGTGTTCAAACTGCATCGGTATAATTTTCCCATGTATCTTATTAAAATTATCAAAAATTATCTTGCAGATAGAGCATTCCAGGTTTCTCTGAATAATGCACTTTCAGAAAGATTTACTATTCCTGCTGGTGTACCCCAGGGAAGTATCCTAGGTCCCATCCTATACAACATTTTTACATCAGACATCCCACCTCTTCCGGGTGGTGGTGTTCTGTCACAATTTGCTGATGACAAAGGTCGTGTTATTAATGTAATTAACCTTTACAAAGGTCGTGTTATTAATGCTCTGAAGAATAAACTACAGACAGGTCTGGACGCTCTAACTGAATATTTTACAAGCTGGAAAATTGTGATCAATGCAGCAAAATTCAGGTCATCTTGTTTCCACATTCAAGATCTCCAAAACTTGTTCCATCAGACGAATGCAGAATACGATTCGGTGATGAGGTCATTCAATGGTCCGATGAAGTTATCTATCTAGTGTCGTTTTCGTTTTTAAATTGCACTACACTGGTGTAGCGAAAGCTGCACTGAAACCGTTCGTTTTTACCAATTGCACTACACCAGTGCTACACTTTTTCTGCACCGATACCACTGGTGTAGCACTCATCAAAAGTTTGGTGTAGCTCTGTGCAATGGAATCGTGTATTGTAGTCAATGGTTACTGTTTATGTTTTCGTCATTTTTGTTCGTTTATTCATGCCTCAGTGTAGCACTGCACCGGTGTAGTGCAAATTAAAAACGAAAACGCCATAGGACTCACCTTTGACAGACATCTGATATTCAAGTCACATGTTGACAAAATCGTTCAAAAATGCAGCATACTCATTAGGTCTCTGTATCCGCTGATTTGTAGAACATCTAGACTGTGCCTGAAGAATCAGATGGCTGTCTATAAACAAATCATCTACCCCGCAATTGAATACGCAGTCCCTGTTTGGTGGGACTGTGCACGAACACACAAACTTAGGCTTCAGCGCATTCAAAATAAGATCTTATAGATGATTCTAAATCTACCCCCTTGGACAAGGACTAGTGAAGTACATGAGATTGCCTCACTGGATATACTAGAACAAAAATTCGAACAATACTGCACGAAATTTGAAGAGAGGTGCTCAATCTCTGAAATACAAATAATTCAAAATTTGTACGTATTAGGTTAGGGATAGTTATAAGTAGGTAGACATTTTATAAATAATTAAAATAAATATTATGATTAAACATTAGTATGTAAAACAAGAGTAACTAAAACACCTATTATTAATAACGAATCGTATGAACAACAAAGATGAAAGGCCAAATGGTCAAAACACTTGTACTGTAAAATGTTGATGTAATACACAAAAATAAGATTAATAAACAGATATTTATGCAAAAAAAAATGCGTTGTATTTTTTCTGACTGAAATTGGAAGTTTGAAGCGAAACTGGCTTTGCGAAACAACAGCAACACGTCTGCTCGCATTTTTATTCAGAAGGGCCGCATTTGGGATTCAGAAGGGCCAAATTTTGGAATTCTCTACGATATTAAACACTGTTCGGAACATCCTTCTCCAACGAATTTCGCACAGCAAAAACATCACGAAGCTAATTAAATTATTCTAGATTTGCACTAAACGGATGATTTTTACCTTCGATTCGCAAAGAAAGTAATATTAATAGTTCTTTAACATTTACAGCCATTAGAACGACTGAGTTGGTATAATGTTTCCCATCGTTGTCTACTTTTCCTTTTCTTTTCCAATGCAAACAACCAGAAGCTGTATGACGTAATCACTCCTGTTTGAAGCGAAACTGACTTTGCGAAAGAACCGCATCACGTTTGCTCAGATTGCCGATCGATTTACAAAAATCCTCAGATTGCCGATACGATTTCAAAAATAGCAACAAATAGAATTTTGATGTCGGTTATTTCTTTTCGGATTTGCATATTTCAGTGAAAGAAACTATCAAAATGATGTACAGGAATAATTTCTGGCATTCAGAGGGACCAAATTGTAGTATTTTCCATATATTAAACTCTGTTCGGAATATTTTTCTCGAACGCGATGCAGCAAAATGTTAGCTAACGTTCGTTTGGTGCAAATTTCGCACAGAGAAAACTGCACGAAGCTATTCAAATTATTCAAGATTTGCACTAAACTGATGACTTTTACCTTCTATTTGCAAAAAAGCGATCTTAATAGTTCTTTAAATAACATTTAGAGCCATCAGAACGTAGCGTCCATCGTTGACCACTTTTCGTTTTCTTTTCCTCTAATGCAAACGACCAGAAGCTGGATGATGCAATTACTTTTGTTTGAAGCGAAACTCACACTGTGAATTTCCAACAGCAGATATGCTCACAGAAGAACTAGTTGTTGTTTTTCTGCCTTTAGGCTTGAGGGACGGAGCCTCATATTCGCCATTGACTGAAGTACCAATTGAATAATGCCGGGTGTAGTTCCACTGTCTTGGTGTAGATGGAAGCCTTCGCACCCGATGTGTCTCCGTTCATAGATTATCATAGAATGAAGCTAGCAATCGTGCAACAGGGTCTATTTTTAAATTCGGTTGATTTTAATGTTTCGTTTTTGGACCTATTTTTTAACTGTTCAAACAATGTTTTAGTAATAAACGTGGTATTAACAATAATCTTGCATCCTTTTCCATTCGTTTCGTGAAAGAATTCGTGAAAATATTCCAACAGGGAAAAAGATATTAAGAAAACAAATCTGGAGTAATTTTGAAAATGCACCTAGATGGGTATAGTAAAGAAAAACGTAGTCCTACGTCATAATCGACAATGTGCCTGTACATAAGAGCTACTCTACCCTCAACGATTTAGGGTTTCAATTGCTTCCTCATCCACATTAATCACCCAATTTGGTTTCACGATCTCCTCGTGCTTATTCGTTACAAAATATCAAGATGAAGTGAGTTTCAATTTGGAGTTTTCGACCGCTACTTCCGGAATCAGAAACCGGGAGCCGCCGAAGTAATACAAACTTACTTATAAACTAATATGACTCACAAATTGAAGCAGTTTTGAGGAAAGCAGGTCCGCACCCAGGATTTCATTTCGGGAGAGGCCTACAGATGAAAAATAAAACTTCTAACTAATGATTCTTTATTCATATAATTCTTGGCGTGAATTTAATACCTTTTGATTCTTTGAAGCGGGAGTACAACTTCAAAATTACAAAACAAATAGAATGAAATTCCGAATTCGCATAGATTGCAATTTTCCAATTAAGTAAATTTTGGATCGGAATAAATATTTAATTTCATCAAGTTTCAACTTGCTGGTCTGGACATACAGGGAGACGGGTATTGAATATTTCAATTCGTCATCAGAAGTGACGATGAACAACAGGAAAATCTTCTTAGTAGCGGTCTAATACTTTTCTAATTTTCTAAATCCAGGTCCGTACCCAGGATTGGGTTTCGGGAGAGTCTAGAAGGAAAAAATAATGCACCATCTACCGGCGTTTTTAACAGACACCTTAAACTTTTACACTGGAACTATCATTATTAGGTGTTTAAATAAAATTTGTGACTATGGCCGAGAGAAGGTTATTGTATTACATTTCATAACCTTTACTGTCACACTATTTTAATCCCACATGTTTAAGACCTTCTAAATGTCCATTTCTAGAGCACGAAAATCCACAAGAATTGTGATGGATTTTGAGAAGTGGTCCGAGATACATAGCATCTTCTTAATTTGTAGGTCATTTTAGTTGGCCATACAAACTTACTTTAGCTATACAGTGATTTCGATCTTTAACCTTTTTAGTACTCCAAAAGTATACAATGACAATCCCAGGAAACCGGCATCATGATCTTTCCGATCCATCATTTATTTCTCTGGCGTATAATAATGGATCCAGCCAAACATGTACTCGAAGTGCACTTGCGCTCGTCTTTGTAGTCCCAAATAAGTATGTGCGAGATCCAGCGGCAGGATGAAAATGGATTCTAATTTGCAGAAACTTGCTCAACTATGGTAAGCTCGTACACTCTCTCTTTCCAGACATCCAAAACAATTAAGTGTCTTATTATTATTGTTATTATTTATTTTGCCCCGTATTTAATTTACATTTTATTTAGTTTTGAAACTGTTCGCTTCGTATCAAACATTTTTTTTGTTTCTGATTTCGGGAGGGGCCAGAACCCCTCGGCCCCCCCTCTCTGGGTACGTCCCTGAGTGCTCTCAATTTTAAAGTATCATTTATGTTTATGTTTCCTCATTTTCTTCCAGTAGAGTTAACATGCTTATGCTTAACAATATTTTCAATTCGAACGAAGATGTTCATTATTGAAACTGTGATAACGAATATCCATGGGATTGTCATGGCCGCATTGTATGCGATAAATTGAGTCGCTCTACAAACTAATCTACTCAGAATGGTAAAATTATTTTTCCAAATAGAATGGGTCAATCGATGTTATTAATCAGTAAATCGAAAACAAAGAGCTGTTAAAGAAATACTCATCTATTTTGCGAAACATGTTGGTTGAAGAGATTGTAACAATTGCAATTGTTACTCTGTATTCAAGAACGTCAGAATACTGAATATAAACATAATATAGGCAATACACATCGTTGAAGTCGTAAAACTTAATAAGCTTTCGTTGTAACAATACCAAAGAGGATGCCGTTCTGATCACATATTTATAGGACCCTCTCAATGTCCATTTGTAGAGCTCCACAATTCACAAGGCTTACGATGATGCAATATTTATCATCTGCATACTCTACTTCAAATGACGTCAATTCACTGTATAGATCATTCACGAATAGCATTAGAAGAAGTGATCCAAGGTGGCTTCCTTGTCTCGACTTGCGAAGAACAGAAAAAGTCTTCTTAATGTACATCAAAATTATTCTAATTTGTAGGTCATAGATGGATCATACTGGTCATACTTACCTTGGCGGATTCTGGTTTCCGGTTCCGGAAGTAGCGGTCAGTGTTTCAAAATGGAACTCAGGCGATCTATTTGTGTGCCGGCGTATTGTCTCAAAAAAAAGATTTTTTCTGTTTTCAATCGCCAATAATGCACACTTATATTTGCTTCCAATGGTGTTTTTCATTTTTCGAGGTAGCACACGAAATTTTCACCATGACATTCCCAAAGAATCGACTTCATGACTTTTCCGCTTTATTCAGTCTCCCTAGACCGCAGCGGAGCACTCATGCCGACGTCAGTCAATTGTCGGGTAATCTTTCTGTTCTCTAGCGTATAATAATGGATCTTGGTTTCGTCAACAATTTTTTAGGTCTTGTTAGTTTAAGGCCTTAATAATTTACTCTACTATTTCGATATTGGCAATAGTACTCGAAATTTCTGAAATACAACTTGCATAAATTGCTTATATTACCAGTAGTTCGAGAGACAGGTTTTAATAAAGCTTTATAGTATGAAAACTGAATGCGAAAACAGTATATATATATATAGATATATATATATATATATATATATATATATATATATATATATATATATATATATATATATATATATATATATATATATAAATATATATATATATATATATATATATATATATATATATATATATATATATATATATATATATATATATATATATATATATATAAATTGATGAAAGTATTCGATACGATATCAAGAGGGGCCAGGGTTCCTTGGACCCCACCTCTGGGTACGTGTCTGGAGAAACGGAAAGAAGACGAATCGAAAACAAGGGAGCCACCTCGAACCATTCATTTTCACGCTATTCATGAATGATCTTTGCAGTGAATTTTAAGAATATATCGCATCATCTCAAGCTTTGTGGATTCAGGTGGTCCAAAACGACACACAGACCGGTTTTTTTGCTGCAAAAGTTTATGCAGTTTGATATTTATCAAACGCCACACTCAAAACTTTAATGATGCGTATTTTCTCTAGAATGTTTACATTGTACTAGTACGCAGTTTTCTGGAATACGGAGTTGGGCCTTGTATCACAATGTTCACATCGATCGGATCGAATGGGTACGAAAGTCAAAAGCGTTTCGTCCTATTTACTCTTCGAAGACTACCTTTGCTGAATCGTCTTCAGTTACTACGTTACGAGAATCGCTGAGGTCTCATTAACCAACGCACTCTGTAAAATAGATGAATATTTCTTCAGCGGCTCTTCGTTTTCGGTTCACTGACTGATAACATCGGTTAACATAGAGGATATAAAACGATTATGTACATAAAAATTAAATAGAAATCTTTGAAACCATTCTTGCGAAAATCGTCCTAGTTCTCTCTGGGAAATCTTCGTGGGCTGAGCTTTGCAGTTTTTGATCGTTATTAAGAAGATTGTTTGAGAAATCGATAACGGTTTCGGAATTACAGAGTCTTTACCTAGAAATTTCAAGCCATCATTTATAATTTAATTAGTACCCAACAATAATTACCTGTTTCATCATTCAACAATAGTCCTAATATTTTCATCATATTGCACAAACAGTGCCTAAGCGTAAATATTTTGATGAAAAAAGCATTGAATCAGCTACTACATAACCATGAATGCCGGACCATCCGAGTTCAACTTTCTAACCAACTCAGCCAAACTGCAACCTTCCTCCGTTTAGTGCACTAAACAGCCATTATTAATCGTTTCCGCAACAAACTGCCACCGTTAAAAAAAAACTACAGTTTCAACATAGTAGCGCATGAAGTTTGACCTACATTCGCTGTTCCGAACCAGAGATGCGAGCAGGGCTGCAACAATGTCAGTTTTTTTCTTGTATTGTTGAAGAATTTTCCGTTTTTGTTTCGCATACCAGCAAATCAAGTTCTTGGGTATTTTGTTTTCATTTTTTTTCGAAAGTGTAGCAAAAATCTGCAGATTTTTGCACATATCAAGCATCAAAGATGAAAATGGATTTTCCGGCTCGAATCGTGGATTTCAATTTACCAATACTGGATGTAGCAAGGCGCAAGCATCAGTGCATCCAACGGCTGAACAACGGATTGGTTTCCTGTATCCGCTTTTTTCCTTTACTGCTATCGTGACTTAACAATCAGTATCATATGACCAATCAACTTGGAGACCGAAGCTTCTGAAATTGTATGAAACCATCAGCTCTTCCACGCCACTTGACGTTCGGACAGGGAAAAAAATGTAACAACCATCCAATCCGAGCCCACTTCCGCTTTACGGTACAGTATGGAAGTGGGCAAACATTGTACAAAGAGTATCGATTGTTTTTTTCTCAACAATGCATTTTCATCAGAGATAACGTTCACTTTTCTTGGTCTCATACGGAAGAGCGTCCGATGCATGTGCTTTTGCTGGATGGCGATATTAACTTTCATTCGTACTGGTAGTAAATATTGTATCAGATAATGTCATAGCAAATTTAAAAACATGGAACATACAAACCAATGTGTGACTACCGTGCACATCGGTCTACACATTTTTTGATAATTGAATAAAGTGTTTTTCATACAAAATATTTTTGTTTGGTTCGAAGTCATCGATTTGTAGATGCAATTGTTAGGGGTAATTTAGACTGCGAATCATTTCAAGCCTGTTCGGAAACATGATTGTTTTCAACAAAATAACTACTATCAGACACTAAATAATAGTCCTACTGAATTGTTTCAAACGTTGCGGTTAGAGGGGATGATAGAAAACCTAATTGAATTATCATACAGCCTGTTAGCATTTCTTTCCTTGTGCAAAATAGACTAACTTTTCATATTCTAAACTGGGTCGTAGTTTTAGTCAAAGTGTAGAAAATTTCAAAATCTGACCAAAGAGATTCTGGAACCATGTCAACAAACATACAAAGGAAATAGGATTAGCTACTTTTATGACACTCGGCAATGTTCAATCGATCTGTCAATTATTTCAGTAGTCGGAATTTTATACAGTCAACAGATTTCGGCGATCTTTAGTTAGACCTCATCCATTCATTTCAGTCCATTCCGAGATTCTTGGAAGGAATCAAATGTTTTCCCAGTATTCCGTCTTTAACTACCGAGTAGCAGCTGCATTGACTTCGAAACTATTCGAAGTTAATTTTGGAAATAACATGTGCATTACTGAACAATCACTAAAATCGGAAACCCGTCGATCTAATTCCGCATTTCATTATGGCGAGCTCGGAAATCGGTTTATGTATGCAACTGTAATAATTACATACAGGCCCGTACCCAGGATTTCGTTTCGGGAGGGGCCCAAAGATTAAAAATAATGTTACTGAAGATTGCTTATATACCTAATTCTCGATGTGCCTTTTACGGGTGCTTTTAGCAGACATTTTAAACTTTTCCACTGGAACTGTTATTGTGTTACATTTTTTCACATTTACTGTCTGGTTATTTCTGCCAACCATGTCTTAGACCTTCTAAATAATTATATATCTGTTTTTGATTTCGGGAGGGGCCCGGGTCCCTCGGGCCCCCCCTCCGGGTACGTGACTGATTACATATCTGAAACTCAACACGATTTCATACTACATCTTTCAACCAGCCTACATGAACCTCTCGTCGGCAAGTAGATGTCATATATACAGATTTCACAGAAGTTTTCGACCAAATTAACCACCAAATAGCAGTTCCCAAGCTCGATTGATTAGGATTTACTGATTAATGTTTTTAATTGGCTCAAATTATATTTAACCGACCGTGGAAATCAATGATTGAATAACAACTTCCTTTACTGTCCACTCCGGAGTTTCTACAGGTAGCCATTAAGTACCGTTGATATTTTTCTGAACGATTTGAACTTTACTATAAAGTGTCTAAAACTATCATTTGCCGATGATTTAAAACTACACACTTGGAAAAAGTTACATTTTTATAGATGAACATAAAAGGAGCGCCGCGATTCACTTTCATTCACAATACAAAGCATGTAAATATAAGTCATATCATTAACTTCACAGTTAATTTAGCTCAAATCGATACAGACGCAAAATTTATGTTTACATGCTAGAGAGAGTTTCAAGCTCCAGTTCCTCAAATGAAGAGTGAACTGGCGTAACACACCGTGTTATTAGCAGGAGTTTTCCATAGAGCACAACGGGAGACTTTCTAAACACTTCTAAGGAAAATACAAGAACGATATGAATGAAACTATGAATATTTATTTATTTACGTATTTATTTATTTATTTGGGAGCAGGAAATGCCCGCTGGAGTTGAAATATACAATCTCTCTCTCCAGCAGGCATAAAACCTCATCGTCTTGTACGTCACCAGAATAGAATAATCCAACATATATAATTGTTGCCTAATACAAAGTAGTATCATAACTTCAGGCGATGGTCGGCAGCGGCTGGTGAGTTGAAATTAAATCAGGTTGCTACGTTGAAGGCCGCATCCTGTTGTCCTAGTGGGTCCACAGGAAACACCCCCAAGTTATGAAAACTCCGGCTTACACTAGTGTGTCAATCGATACTCGTAGCTTACCCGCGATTTGCAAGAATACCTCTCAACCGGATCAAATGTAACGTAAGACGGAACTAGTTTGTGTATTTTGGATGCCGGGTATAAGTCCACTTTATTTATCTTTCGACGAAATGAATCTTACTGAAATGCGACATGTTTTCTGGAATATAGTGTAGAAAGCGTAGAAAGGACACACTTCTATGGCAGGGAAATTGCATTTCGTTCAAGAATAATCATCATGAGCAATTCCAGGAATGAGCAGACGAAAAAGTGACAAAATCAGAATCGACCTTCTCCGATTTGGATGAAACTTTGCACATGGCTTCAGTATGGCAAACCATAAGTTTTGAACCGATTGAGAGGTCAATCCGACTGACGACTGGTTTTTAAAAAGGGTGTATGTATTTTTGGATTTCACCTAAATTGCCTTTTTCAAATCGTTGTAACTTGGAAACCGTTAATTGTACAAAAATGGCGTTCTGGAAGAAGTTGCAGGGAATCGATTGGGCACTCTAAGAAAAATATACACTGAAAAAACTTTGTTTTTTGATAATTTTTATTTTAATGCTGTTATTAAAACCTACAGATTGATGGCTATCCCATCCGTGTCTTTTGAAAAATGAAGAAATTACAGCTAAAACAGTTTGCGGGTCTCGTTGTAATTCGGAAACCGTTCATCGTACAAAAATGGCGTCCAGAAAGAAGTTGTAGGGTCAATAGGGCACTCTAAAAAAAATATACATTGAAAAAAAATTTGATTGATATTCTTTCTTTTTAAAGTAGCGGTTCTTGAGATTCTTGGATATTTAATTATAACACCATTTTTTATATTTCCATGAATTGTTTATTTGCTTGCTATATCTATTTTCTAGCGTCATTTTCTAGTATTTTTCTAGCGCGCGACCGATTTTCATAAACTTAGATTCAAATGAAAGGTCCTGTGGTTCCATACGTAATTCCTGAATTCCGACTTCCGGATCCGGAAATATAGGGTAAAGTGTGTTAAAAATTGTATACCATCACTGAAAAGGACGAAAAACCGTAAAAAGTTTTCTAAATCGACCTCAAATCTTCTCCAATTAATAGTTTTTTATCAGCAGACGGTCAAACAAACCGATTTCGGTTATTGTTTTGAGGAATCGAAGAAAATTATTTTGAAGAATACCACAGTATTATATATGATAGTATGATTGATATGAGAAAGGCATCATTACACCACTAGGTGGATTAGAAAAGTTTTTTTTTATTGTATATTTTTTTAGAGTGCCCAATCGATTCCCTACAACTTCTTCCTGTACGCCATTTTTGTATAATTAACGGTTTCCGAGTTACAACGATTTGAAAAAGGCAATTTTGGTGAAATGCTAAAATACATACACCCTTTTTAAAAATCAGTCGTGAGTCGGATTGACCTCTCCATCGGTTTAAAACTTATGGTTTGCATAATGCCGCCATGTGCAAAGTTTCATCCAAATCGGAGAAGGTCGAGTCTGATGATCTCAAATCCTAACTTAACAAAATTTTGATGAATAATTTAAATCAAATTAATTAAAAATTAAGAAGCGTTCACCTTACAACCATTGAGCCGCACTACAATTGTTAAACACTAAACTTCAAAGAAGAAAGGTAGTGTCATAGTTTATAGTTCATCCAACACATGAATTCATTCATTCTAATATATAAAGTTGAAACATGTAATTTTATTTCTATGTTTGACTTGACGTGTGTAAAAGGTTGAATATGGTCGAAAACCGATAATTTCTTCATGTATGTAGTATAAAGCCTCGTTTGAATTGTATTCTTAACATTAGAACTCTGAACTTAATTTACGGTTTAGGGATTAGTTTCAGAACTCATTTCAAGAATTTAGTTCCAGAATACAGGTTTAAAAGTTTAAACTAAGGCTTTGGAACTGAATCCTTATTTTAGATTCTGGAACTTGATTTTTGGAAATGGTTTCTTGACTATATTTTGAATGTGGTGTCGTGATATTAGTTCGGAATTCAGACCCAAAATTCTGAATTCAACTTTAGAATTCGGGAACAGTATTTAAGATATGATATTTTTTAGCACTGGATTCCGGAACAAAATTTTAGATCAGAATTCCGAAACAAAATGATTGAACTGTATTCTGAATCAAAATTCTATTGCTGAACTCAATTCTAGAACTAAATTCGGAGCCTGGAATTGTAAAATTAATGCAGTTCCAGAGTTTTAGAACTGAATTTTTGATCTGAATTTCCAACTTGAATTTAGCACAAAACGGTTGCATGCGTAACAAAAATCCCTCAATGTGCCTAAAAAGTTTTGATATAGCATTTTTACAGGATGTAAATGTGAATAAATAAAGGTAAAACTTACACACATTCCCTTCTCTGCCAATTGAGTGTGGAGTTGGAGAGTGTGATATCTCTTGAATAGATCGATTATTATGTTGAGGTTACTTGCGTCGAGTCCCTTGCGTTTTAGTAGTCTACATTGTTGTACACCTCGAATCGATGGTATCACAACGTTGAGGATTTATTTTTAATAATTTTGCGACCGATAGAAACAATAATTTGTGTTCTCTTTTTATGAGTGTACATTTTAAACCATTTATATGTAGTCTACATTTGCTTGACGAAATAAATAAATAAATAAATACGACCAGGATATACGTTGGAACCAAGAATTAAAAGTTGTTTTTCATCATTAATTGCACAAAAATAGTAAAACAAAAGAAAAATAATCTCCCTAACTAAACGGGAATGTCAAATCGGTATATTCTTCACTAGATCACTAGTTCTTTGCAATCACCAATTTAACATACAGAAGATCTGTCATGGTGAAAAGACTTCATAAGGTAGTCTATATGAAAAGGTTTCGTAATTTGAAATTTGAACACATCATTCATTGCATTTTCTATCACAATGAGCATTAGTAAATTTTAGAAAAAAATATTGACGGGAGCGAAAATTTTTCACGTTCGACAAGCACACCTACTGCGATCGTTCGGCAAAGTACCTTCCACTTAATTACTTGAAAATAAAGTAAATCCCTAGTAAAACCTAAAATATACAAATCGAAAATTTCATTTCAGTATTTCATTAAAACCATTTCAATTAACTGAACAGACTACAAACATTCCCCCGCCCGGCTGCTCGACTCTCGCAGCTGTTAATTATGGCCACCGAAGTAAATCAAACGCCTGTTCGAAAATTCTACAGCAAATACATATATTGGAACTTTCAAGAGCAAGGGTGCTTCACGATCGAACGTGCGGAAGGTTCAGTCGATTATGTGCTAAACGCCACATGGACCGAGTTTTTTCATCGACGCTTTCGATTTCGTGACGTGACGAGATTTTTAATTTAATTTGTCACTCGCCTGGTACCGATTCCTTTGGGCTTGTGGCTGGTATGATGGCCCTGTTGCTTCTGCTATCCCATTTGCCGTGCCACATTCTACCGAAAAACGGCTCACTGTCAAATGTATAGATAAAGTTTATAATTTGCTACGATATTTCGTAACGTAACTGCTACGGGGAAAACTTTTCCGTCGTTTCAGTAGGTAGATAAATTTCAATCATTGGCATACTTGAGCTCGTTGCGGTTACGGTTCGTGTAGTAAATTAAAGCATGATTTCACCGGTTCAAATGCTGGAAACGAAGTAAAGGGTCTACTAGTTTCATGAATTGATTTAATGTTTTTTGTTCAGAACAAACTCGTCTGTTTTGCTCTCTTTCGCTTTATGGAAGAATGCATCAAAACATTCGAGCTTCGAAAATCAATAGAGCATTTTAAAACTCGATTCAATGTCAGTTCGTTATGATGCCTTTAAAGCTGTTTACGCAGCAACCGTTTGTTTTAAGAAATGTCACATTTATATGATTGAAAAACGGTTGCATTCTACGATTCAGTTTTGTAGTCTAGGCTGTGACCTTTCAATCAATTCAATTATGTATCCAAGTATTGTAATTAGAATAACCAAAATCTGGGCTTAAAAATAGTCCGTTCTATACGGGAATTCTTCAATTTTCATAGTAATATAAGCTAAAAATGAAATACTACTATTGTTTAATAAACTACTATTTTTATATTATACTAGGTGAATTACCCGGCGTTGCTCGGAAACGTTTCGTGACATCAAGTCCGAAAAAAATTCTAGGAATTGTCCTGCCAATTGAAATAATCTGATTGTAATGAAACACAATTTAGACTGTAACCCGATTGAATAATACCCCGTTCATGTTCAGATGGCGAATGATCAGTGTCCGATCTCAGATCTCTCAATAATCATTTGTTTTATGTTTGAACTTTTTATTAGGAACATTTAAAACACCTTCCTTTCTATAAATACCTTCTTAGTAACCTCTGTTCCAAAAAGCATATGTGCTCGTAGCGCACCCGAATTAACGTTCCACGTTACATCTGATCTACAATACCTGAGTTTTCTTAATTTACATAAAAATGTACCTTGATTGTATGATTTCGTCAACTCAGATCAATGTTGAGAATACTTATTCCCCCTCCCTCTTGTGAATATTTTTGGGAACCTCACTTAGTTGTTAGAAATATGCTGTGCTCGTAAAGAAGTACCAATTTTTCGTAAAACCCGATCAATTTTCCCTTACACTTCCCATGTTCCGAACACTTGCTACACTCCCTCACCCTCAAAATAATCTTATAATCTATTTGATTTAACTTCCTTTTTGTCAGTGAACTTACTACAGATCTCCTCCATGATTACCCTGAGTAGTGTAGAAAGTATCTGTGCTTTTCAAAAAATATCGATTCCCACCTTCATTACATGTGCCAAACTTGGTGGCGATTCGTTTAATTGTTTTGTAGTTATGCTGAGACTTGAATACACTCACGTTCATAGGCAGACAAAGATTATTTTCCCTTAGTTCTTTGAATTCCCCGGCAAAATGGTACCAGATCTTTTGTAATTATTTAAAGAAAAATACGACCTTGAAATTCTTGCCACTCTCTTGTTTTATAAAAAATGGGACATTAAAATTTATTTTCAAAAACCCCTCCTTCTAGTCTAAATGTCGATTCTCTTCAAATTTCGTCATTGACCCTCTCCCCCCATGTTAAGGACACTTCCTACACACTTTCCCCCCTGAAAATGTCCTAATGATCATTTCTGAAGAGCTTCTTTGTGCCAAATTTGATAGCAATCCGTTCAGTAGTTCCGGAGTACTACATGTACTACATCCACCCAACACGAATACCCTAAGTTGCTCAAAAAGTATCTATGGTCTTCAAAAAGTATCGATTCTCGTCAAATTAAATAATTTTTTTCATGACCCCTGTTAAGGATAGTTGCTACGCTCTCTCCCCCATAAAAATACCCTTACAACTATCTCTGAAGAGCAAAAAGCTGCTATGCCAATAGTGATAGCAATCTGTTCAGTAGTGTCGGAGCTAAGCCGTTACATCCCCCTTTTTAAATTCACTTGCTACATCCACTCCCTATATCTATCATATCTAAGGTATGGAAAATGTTTGCATGATCTTTAAAAATAATCGATTCTTGTCAAAATTTATGATTTTTTTTTCATGGCCCCTCCTGTTAATGATACTTTCTACGCTTCCTCCCCTATAAAAACACCTTTATGACTATTTCTGAAGAGCAAGAAATAACTGTACCAAATTTTATAGCAATTCGTGCAATAGTTCCGGAGTTATGCCGTTACAAACATTACACTCCTTTTTTAGAGGCACTTCCTACACCCTCTCCCCACAGAATATCATTTTAATCTTATCTAAGTTGTGCAAAAAGTGTTTTCAAAAAGTACCGATTCTCGTCAAATTAGATAATATTTTTAATGACCACCTTTGTTAAGGACACTTCCCACGCTCCCTCCCCCATGGAAATATTCTTATAACCATCTCTGAAGAGCAAGAAGTACATGTACCAGGTTTGATAGCAATCCGTTGAGTAGTTTTGAAGTTATGCCATTACAAACATTACACCCCCCTTTTCAAAGGCATCTGCTGCATCAATTCCCCATTAAATTATATCTACGGTATGCAAAATGTTTCTAAGATCTTCAACAAATATCGGTTTCCATCAAGTTACATGAATTTTTCCATGACCCCTCCTTGATTATGACAGTTGCTACGCTCTCTCCCCCCATAAAAATACGCTTATGACCATCTCTGAAGAGCAAGAAGTACATGTGCCAAGTTTGATGGCAATCCGTTCAGTGATTCCGGAGTTATGCTATTACAAACATTACACCCCCCTTTTTAAAGGTACTTGCTACATCCACCCCTCATATAATCATATCTAATATATGCAGAATGTTTCTATGGTCTTAAAAAGTATCGATTCTCGTCAAATTAGACAAATTTTTTCATGACCTCCCCCTGTTAAGAACACTTACTACGCTCCCTCCCTCATTAAAATATCCTTATGATCATCTCAGAAGAGCAAGAAGTATCTGTGCCAAGTTTGGTGGCAATCCGTTCAGTAGTTTCGAAATTATGCCGTTTTAAACATTACACCCCCCTATTTAAAGGCACTTGCTACATCCACCCTCCATATAGTCATATCTGAGGTATGCAAAATGGTTCTACGGTCTTGAAAACGTATTAATTCTTGTCAAGTTATATGAACTTTTCCCCTATATAGCAAGCATTTACCAGAATGAACTACTCATCAGCTTTGCGTTGGTCTGATTTGGCCTCTTGTCACTATGCTAAATCCTAGAGTTGTATATGGTGGTCAAATCTTACGTCAAATTACGCGCCAAAAACAGCCAATCCACTCAGTTATCTAAATCTTCGTCCTATAGAGGAGTAATGGGATTTATCTGAGCGAAAACTTCAAATTTAAAAAGAAAGCAACCGATGATTTCAAGAAAAAATGGAGATTCTTCATCACTGGCATATCTGAGAATACCGTACGCAACCTATAATGGCGGATGTACCAAAGAAAGTTCGAGGGTTTTACAGAAAAAAGGATTAACATCTTAATCAACTGTTTCTATTGTACATATAACTTTATTGTTCTAAAATAAATAATCGATTCTGTTGAATAATGTGTAGTCTTTTGACTGCGAATATATGCGATATTTTACGTGGGCAGGTTTTTTTTTTAAAGAACTGCAGTACTCTGAAGTTGGTGAACTAGTACAAAAAATGCTTCGAAATGAACGGTTTTTCTGTGAAAATGTGAAGTACATTTAAAGCAAACTAAATGTTTAAAAAAATTCTTAAAAGACAAGAAAATTGAAAAGAGATTTCACCCATTTTTTTAATTTGGAACTCCCGTCAAGTTTCAGAAAAAAAATTTATACTTCAAAATGAAATGAATTTTTGGTTGCACTTCGAAACAAACAAGTTTCTTTGCAGCATTTTTGCGACATTATTTCTGAAAGACAAATTCTTTATCACTATTGTAGCGTATTTAAGGGGCAGGTAGGGTCTAATACTTTTGAAAAATCATTTATTATTTTATTTATATTTTCTTATAGTAAAACGTAAAAAACATTCTGTGAAATTTTCAAGCATATTGGAATGAAACTTATGGAAGTTATGGACCTTTATCTGTGGCTATCTCATTCTACAAAGAAGCAAGAGCTCGGCGCACAGGCCCAAGATTTCTACTTCAAAACTTGACAAAACATTTTTGAAATGTTTCGTTATAATGAATTATATAAGAAAAAATATGATTTTTCGAAAATATTAGACACTACGGGCTCCCTGGAGTAAATAATTGTTTCCATTGATTTTATAAAAAAAAAACTTTGAACGCGTTTTTCTCGAAAGGTTTTGAAAGTCCGTGTCCATCGTCATTCAAAAACTACGGCACCAATTTTTTTTCAAGTTTTGCACGCACTTTCTACATATAAAAAACCAGACCCCAACGTTTTCCTTTTCGTTGTTTGTTACTTTGGGGAGATGTTACTTTGGGGAGATTTTGCACTGAGATACAGTGGACACCGCAAATCATGATTTTTAAAAAGCGCCCTTAAAAATACTTCTTCACCGACTTTTTTCTCAATATTTTTCCACGAAAAAATTACAAAATGCTGTTCGAATGATGCTTTTTATCATGCAAAACATTTGAATTTATGTTGTTGAGCGATAATTCTGGCAAAAAATCGTAAAAATGATGATTTTTTTTCGTTTAGACCCTACCCTCCGGGCCTTTCTCTGCTCCCAAATAAATAAATAAATAAATAAATAAATAAATAAATAAATAAATAAACAAAGAAATTAATAAATAAATAAATAAATAAATAAATAAATGAATAAATAAATAAATAAACAAATAAATAAATAAATAAATAAATAAATAAATAAATAAATAAATAAATAAATAAATAAATAAATAAATAAATAAATAAATAAATAAATAAATAAATAAATAAATAAATAAATAAATAAATAAATAAATAAATAAATAAATAAATAAATAAATAAATAAATAAATAAATAAATGAATAAATAAATAAATAAATAAATAAATAAATAAATAAATAAATAAATATAAATAAATAAATAAATAAAAAATTAAATAAATAAATAAATAAATGAATAAATAAATAAATAAATAAATAAATAAATAAATAAATAAATAAATCAATAAGGAAATAAATAAACATTCACGGTTTTCATTCATATTGTTCTTGTAATTTCATTAGAGGTCTTTGGAAAGTCCCCTGCAGTGCTCTATGGAAAACTTATTCAGTCTCGAGAACGTAGATAGGAAAACCTTGTGATTGTTTTGCACATCAGATGACCGCGCAATTTTTGTACTCTAAAAATAAATCACGTTACTTTTTACCAATCATGAATATGGTGAAAAAAAAAAAGTTTGTACAAAACAATGAGACGGCAATTACTTCATTTACTTATTTGTCCGATCAGTCTCCTTCGGATTTTTAAAAATGACTCACCTTTAAAGGTTCCTCATCGACGTCACTAAGCGTAGAGCCACAATCACAAGGATTTCATTTATTACATTTTCTGTTCAAATGAGCAAAAGTAAATTTTAGAAAAAAAAATTCACATTCAACGAGCACACCTAATGCGATCGTTCGGCAAAGTACCTTCCATTTAATTTCTTCAAAATAAAGTAAAGCCCTAGTAAAACCGAAAATATACAAATCGAGAATTTTATTCCAGTATTGCATTAAAACCATTTCAATTAACTGAACAGATTACAAACATTCCCCCGCCCGGCTGCCCGACTCTCGCAGATGCTAATCATGACCGCCGAAGTAAATCAAACGTTAACCCTTCTTAACTGAAATAACTAACGAATTCGAAAAATTTGCAATTGTTTTAAAAAGAACCTTTTGTTAAACACATTTTATTAGCAAGTTTTTGTATTTGTAGTTGTAAGAATAAGAAAATCTTAAAAGGTTTTTACAAAATTGTCTTTTCTTTACGAAGAATTTCGGACAATCGACAAGAAAGAGCTAAAATTAATTTAGAGCAAGAAGAAAATGTAATTCAATGAAAGCGGAAGCTGGATATGTGAAACGGTGGCCGCCCATTTGACATAATATCGTTGGGCATAAAGTCATTTGTCATTATATTTATTGGACTCGTAATATTTTGACCCAATGTGAAATTTCGTTTGTGTTTCGATCGAGTGATTTGAAGAAAAACTATAACGGAATATGTGGATTTAAAGTTTGATCCCAATATTTCGATGATATTAGGTGAAATAGCATTATTATTTTTTTGAAACTGCACAGTAAACAGCACACTATCACTTTAAATAGGCAATTCAATATTCCGTTTATCATAGATGATTCAAGTCGAGACGGCTGGATTGCCCAAAGCTAGGGGCTATTCCTCAGTTAAGTCCGAACGAGCGGCAGCGAGGTCGGACAGCAGATCTTCAGAAAACGGTGCGGCGTAACCGCATTAGACATTTTAAAATCTCAGTAAATTAGGTCAAATTGTATTAAGAAGCATTAGGTCAAATTGTATTAAGAAGCATTTGGATTTGTTCTGCCAAACGACCATCGCAGTACCAAAGATTTTTAAATTGTATGCCAAATAACCATTTGCTAAATAACCATTATGCCAAATGGATTTATTTATCAAAAATCTATGGTGGCGAAGAAGCTTAATTTGGTCTTGCCGATGGTACCACTTGCAGATTAACGTTCGCATTTAAATAACGGGCAAAAAATGCCGATTTTTCATGGGTTAACCTTCACCTGTACTGACGAAACTACCCATGTAGCATCAATAATAGTAACCCCTGAGTCAGCAGACAAAATTTAACAGCTCTATAAGTCGAACTCTAACCGTAAAGGTAAAAATATTGAAGCAACTACGTTTAGACGCGTGCGGGTTTATAGGACGACACCCCGCCGTGTCGAAAACGGATATCGTGCGGCACTTTGTTTCATACGCCCGTTCCGACATCTACAACATTTACAGTACGAAGTTCATGAAGAAATACCATAAGGGCGATGTTCTGGCTGGTTCTGGCATCGGCCCACTACTCGAAGCGATCGTTGGGAGTTATGGAGCGGCTGATCCGATTAACTGCCAGAAGGCCGCTCGCAAGTAAGCTTAAATAATTACCTTCCATGGGAAATCAATTAAATCAAGTCACCGCTTTTTTTTCATCATCCGAAAAAAATCATTTTTTTAATGCAAGCGTTATATTGCATAAATAATATTTGTATTGCTCCTACGTGAGATAATTTTTCAATAGTTTTGATAATGAAGTTGATTTAGATGAGAGATTTGGCATCACTGGGAGTGCGATGTGGTGTCCTGGTGCTGCTCTCAAAAATGTATAATTTCAATGTGTTGTTTGATACACGGAAAGAAATCCGTTACTGCTGTTATGATTAGAAATCCATGAAACCATTAATTTCAACTTATCATGGAATTGTGAGCAATAACTCTTCTCCCACAAAAATTAATCATGGTTCGAAAATGCGTTACTTGAAGAATGCATTTCTTTCAAAGCTCGTAACTCTAATTTTCTACCCGGATATCACTTTGAACCCTCTGCCTCAAGTGATGTGATAGATTGCTTAACAGATTAATGGCAAATCAAAAAGCAGATATTGAAAAGCAAGACCTACTGAAAATGTTTACTTGATCCTGAAGCATGTTATTTAATAATCGTGTTGTTTTATCAAAATAGCATAGAAATAAAGATAATGAACCGAAAATTGACATCATAAGAGACTAAGCACGGTTACACTTTTCATTTGACAAACATCAATGTTACATTTTATTCGAATGTATTCTTACATATTTGATGTGATCGTTATTGCTAGAATAATATTCTGAGAGATAGCGTTTAATTCGATTGTGAATTTGGAACACCATCCAACGAAAATCAGAAAAATATTTTGTTCAACAACTTTGATTAATTTGTTTCATAGATATAACAACACAAACTGTATTGATGCTCCTAAATATTATGAATAAGACGATTTTTTTGCAAGAATTCGACATAAAGTTTCTTTATAAGAGGCTTGATTCACTCGTGTTTTCTCATGCAGTTCGTTTAAGTGTTTAAATTCGGAAACACAAAATCAAACCTGAAGTAATGAACGCAAGTAAACACGTTTTCTCTTGCATCGTCGTTTTTAAAAAAACAGAATATTTGAATTTTAAAAGAAGTTTGTCGTGCTTTTCACTAAATTTATATTGCAAAAATGACCATCGTTGCAAAAATCACACATACTGCCTGAATTTATGTTGCAAAAATTACCATCGTAGCAGAAACAAGCCTGAAGTTATACCCAACAACTTCAAGTGCGTTACGTTCAAATTTCATCGAAATCAGTCCGAATGGATCATGATCCGAGAAATTTTAATCATGGTGTATTATCATAACATGAAAATATATTATTTCCCCCAAATCATGAATCATTTTGCTCATTTCTAGAATCGGAATTTTGCCCGTGTACGTATAGTTAAAAACTAGGTTGAAATAGTTATTTTGAGTGTTAGTGCAGGTGTAGCAAGTGTGTGTTTAGTAGTGAGAGTGCTATTTATTGAATAATATTGATCCGCGAAACTAAAGATGCTCAAGTGGCGGATACTGTGAATTTGCGCCCCAAAATTCAACGTTGTTAACCTTTTAACCGATCGAAGCGCCGTCTGCATGTCATTGTCGGTGTTGTCGGATTTCTATGGAATGTGTGAAAGTTTACAAGTCGATCGTGTCATTCAGACTGAAGGTCTAGGGTTGGTCTGCAGTGGACCCATTCGCGAGTGTTTTTATTTTATTCTTTCAGTAGTCGTGTTTCATCTTGCGTTGCTGACAGCAGAGCGAGCAGGAGAAAAGGGATACTGGTGAGATCGTTCCTTGGAGGTATTTTATATTTTTCTCACTTATTATATTTCTTCTGAGTTTCAAAAATCAGATTTTGTTGAGATCATATTGTTTACCAAAACATATCCGGATCTCTTTTCCTCCCTACTAACAAATCTCCTATCCCGTGATGCTCGTGGAGATACAGTGCTACCCGCGGTCTCTAGAAACGAGTATCGCACTAACATTCCTTCCTTTCCCTCAGTAGCATAGCCTTTGGTCGTAGCCAGCGTCGTTATTGATCATTCAATAAAAAGTTAGGAGTGAGTGGGTATGTACAGTGAAAATGATTTGCTTCTCCCAAGCTTCGTTTTCTTGGTTCATTGACATTTCCACTCATTCGGTCAATCACGAAGTGCAACTACGGGCGATCTACTTCAGCTCAGCTCAGTTTTGATAATGAAGTTGATTTAATAATAAAAAAATTGTATTTCATACTTTCTCTCCCAAAAATGTTGAAATTTTTTTTCTTTTCGAAGTGTCAAATTATTTCTTCTGGAACTTGACGGGAATTCCAAATTAAGAAAATAGGTGAAATCTCCTTGAAATTTTTGTTTTTTTTTCAAGAAATTTTGTGACCCGAATTCGGCTGCAGGCCTCAAGTTTCCGTGCCAAACCTAATCCAGTTTCCACCCAAACTGCTGTCAAACCGTTTGTTTATTTAAACGAAAACGGCATTAGCCAAAAAGTGTTCGGATAAAATGCAGTTGTTTCGTAAGATTTTGGAAAGAAAATTTAACAACTTCATTATTGTAGGAGAGACCACCCACACACCCGTCGAGAAGGTATAATTACACTAATAATTATAAATATTTTGCTCACAACTTCTTCGAATTTAATTAGAAAAACCTTACAGTATAGGAAACCTATAAAATAGATTACGAATGATGAAAAGGATATGAATAACGCTTCGGGTCGGGAAACAAACAGAGTCATCTTGAGCAAAGGTCTCATAACGGTCTCCTACCATTAGGAGCGTAGGTGGTCAATGCATAGAATGCATCTGTTGATCGATGGCAAGTGTAAACAAACTTCAGATTGTATTAAAAAAAAAAAACAATTGATTCTTCGCCCTTTCAAGATCACTCACATTCACTGCCAACTCGAAAAGGTCACGGGTATGGGTACGGGTTTCGCCCCGCGTTTTGTCTGCTCTGCTGTCATTCGCAATCGACATCGACAAGCTAGCAGATGCTTGATAGTGTAATCACCGGTCTCCACGATGCTCTGTTATATGATATCAAACCGAGACGCTTAAAGTTATGACCAGGATCGGCGGCGGGGGCGTTCGGTTCTTTGCTGTGTGGGCAGTCTGGACTCCTCGGCGTGGGGATAAAACCCTTTTGGCTCTATGGAAATGTAGGTCAAACAGGCTCCGAGATCGAGATTGTGGTGTTCATGCTGGCTGTCGTTGGAAGTGAGTATAATTTGTTACTTTTATCCTTGCGTTAAACCAAGAGCTGTGGTGACATCCGAATTGCGATGACTTAAACACAGTAATGATAATGATTTATAGGCGTTAATTTCAATGTAGACAATGTTTATTGCTGTTTTGTAGTTTTACAGATAGTCAGTTGATGATGGGGGTGGAGAAATAAGTTATCTTGGAAAGAAGACATTTGTTCCAGTTCAACGAACTTCAAACGACTGTCATCACAAGCTACTGTTTTCTGGGATTTCGGCACAAATAAAAATCATGACAATCATTTATCCATGTTCTTACGATTTATATCATCTATTATATTGAAATAATCTGATTCATATAACAACTAATTCACTATCTCTCGTTATCAATATCACATTGAAGAGGAATATAAAATTTAATTTTATTAACTTTCCGCATACTGCAGTTAGATTACTCTCACAGTACCACACACGTACCTTATTGTGTTTCAAACTTCAGGAAAGTTCGACACTTTTGTGCTATTTTTGGTTGTTTTTTTTTTGGAAAACTCTAACCTTAAACTAGTAGTACTTCAAGTTGCTCGGTCATATATTCTCGCGTGAGAACTGTTTATTTCTCCTAACTGTTTTTGGTTTTATAGTTTTTTTTCTTACACACAAAATCGCAGCCTGATGATGATGATGATTCATTGTAACCGGTGAAACATATTTTTTTATATTTCTGTTTTTTTCCGGTACGATTCTCTTCAACATATTGTTCTCAACGCGAACCGTTCTGATTCGCTCTTGAGCTAACACAGGAAAAGACAAAATTAACACTTTTCATTATTATTACGAACTAGTTTTTATTTGTTATTTTGGTTATCTGCTGCTGGTATGTTGGTCTTTGTTTCAGGGAGTTTTCTTTTTTTTATCATTGAATTTACAAAGACGCGGTATTTGATCTACCTAAATATCCATCTAAAACATTACTTAGCAGATTTTATGTTGTTTCTTATTCGAATGTACACTAACATGTCTCACTTAAGTTGCTGCTTGTTGCTATACCTATGTGTTTTGCTACATTTGTCGGTGTCGTGGAAGTTTGGGATGCAGTGTTTTAATTTTCTGAAATAACCTTTTAATCGTTTTTTTGTAAACGAAACACTTTTGGACTTCGATGAGTTGCATTGAGTTTTCTGGAAGTGGTGAGGTATTTCATTTGGAGGATATTCTTATATGAATGCTCAATCATTATTTTGAAATGACCAAATGTGGTAGGTATTGTAGGACACGTTGGTTTGTTGAATAATGATAGTATATTAAAAATTAACACCCGGGTTGGCGGTTCAATGCATAGGACAGTGGTCTCACAAGCCAGTTGTCGTATGTTCGAATCTCGACATGTAAGGATTCTTAGTCTCAGTAGAATCGTAACACTAGTTATGCAATGATTCTGCACTCTATGAATCGGTTGCGAAGTATGTTGAAACAGAAGGGCCAAATTCCACGGAAGGTTTGTAATGCCAGGACTTTGCTTGTATATTAAAAATAAAATATACAATAAAATATCCACTGGAGGCAAAAGACAGAAGAGTCAGTAAACTTTACAACTATGCAGAACTAGTGAACAGCGACGTATTTTGTAACGTCATTTTAAATAAGGGCTTAACATTTTTAAAACCCCTCATCTTATATTTCCGGAACCGGAAGTCGAGTATAGGTAATATAACGATTCGTTTAAGCCCCAGTTTGGGAAAATCTGTTTAACTATCCTAGTGTAAAGTACCGGAAATAATAATCAAAAATCTTCGTCGTTTATAGCAACGTATCAAAGAGGGAATTTTTTTTTCTAAATTTATATTAGAACTTTCTTCCGGGTAAAAATAAAAACTATTCCTATTTGAATGTTATATTACTGGCTGGCCAAACAACGCCAGCTCCCGGTTCCGAAAGTAAAAACTTCTAAACAGAACTCATTTCATTTGTACAGTGATCACCGAATGAAAGTCCAAATTTTCGGCTCTATATATTGCTGTTGAATTTAATCCGGATTCTATTTCCGGTTCCGGAATGGGTGAATTATGTTCAAAAATTCAATCCATTATTCTGTTTTGGGCCAAAACAAACTTTTTCATTTTTATTCAAGATTCAATGTTCAATGTTCAAGTTTTTTAAAAATTTAAAAACCGGAAAACCGGTGACCGATATATCCAAATTTGAATGCTCATCAACTGACAAGATCTAGATATTGAAATAGTTTTTAGCAGAACTGTATATTCTATATGTTTGCCTTCCTCATATAGAAAGGTTATGCAATCACTTGAACCGACGACTACTAAAAATTGGCCCGGAGGGCCAAGTGTCATGTACCATTCGACTCAGTTCATCGAGCTGAGTAATGTCTGTGTGTGTGTCAATAAATCTCACTAGGTTTTCTCGGAGATGGCTGAACCGATTTTGACAAACTTAGATTTAGATGCAAGGTCTCATGGTCTAGTTTGATTTGGGGTGCAAATCAAACATTCAAGAATAAAATACATATAGAAATGTGGACAGATTATGAACATTTACAGTTCAATCAATTTCGTTTTAATCACTAATATTATTTCACTTACACATTGCACATATTCTTACGTACCGGTTTGAATGTATCAAACGTATGTATGATTGAAACTATGATTAATAGTGAGTAGTGTCTTATTTTGCTTGCTAAAAATCTAAGTCGCTGTGCTGGTCTACTGTCTTTCCCTAGCGGAGACGATGGGTTTGAATAAGTAAGCGATATATCAACCGGAAAGCATCGCTCCGATTGGTCATTCAATGCAAAAACGAAATTTGGCAACTAAAAAACTAGTTCTAACAGGTTTGCTTTGATCAATTGTAATTAACTTGCAACCGTATGACTTAAGACCCAAGCGCGTTTGGATGATAAACTTCGTTTATAGTGAGAAAAATTTTCTCACTTTATCCGAAATCGCACTTCCGGCGAATATCTCAACAGGTGAGCACGTTGTATCGTGTTAGTACGGTGAAAATTCGAGTATTCGCGAGAAATAAAGAGACTAGGCATTTTGAATTGCAAAATAATTCGTTTAGTGTAAATATGTAATAAATTTATGGGCTTTCTCGTTGGGTTGAACGTAAATAGCGTGTTCGATTTCAAAGTAATACTGATTTATTCTGTGCGTCAATTTGACTTATATATCATTTCATAACAATAAAAGTTTTGTCTATAGCTTAATGTAAAATACATTCAATTTGAATATCACGTGAAAAAGGATGGGGCAAATACGGAACAATTGCCCTTTGAATTCTGTTCGGGTAGACATGGGTGATGTCGTATGAGCTGCGATGACCAGTGCGAATGTTGCACGGATGTCACGTTGATTTGTTGCAGCGATCATGCTACAAATTTATCAGCTCAGTGCTTCAACACTCATTCGAGAAAATGCACAGAGCAGTGTACAATAAGGAGTATATCGAAAATAAGCTATCCACAAACTTTTCTTTCAAATTATGATAAAAAACGATATTATATTCAAACTAAAAATTGATCCTTTATTGTACGATCGGGCAATTTGGTGGATTGATATTTTTCTCAACGAAATTTATACCCTTTTCCGCAAGCTAATTGAGAGTGGTTTTGGCATAGTGAGCCGACGATAAATCCGGCCAAAACTGTGGAGGTGTACTATGCTTCTTATATAAAGGCAGCAATCTCTTCTGGAGACACTTAGATCGATAGATTTCTGCGTTCATAGTTCCGGTAGTGAAAAAATGGTTGACTTCAAACCACAGGAACATATTGCTTGCCATGCCAGTACCTTTCGACCGAATTTCTCCACTTGAATCGATCTGTCCGCATCGCTCACATCCTCCCCAACAACGACAGTAAAGTATTGTGGACTTGGAAGGGTTTTTGAGTCCTCCTTTACATAAGTGTCGTCGTCCATCAAAAACATGCATCTGCAAAAGACGCGAATACAATTTCCGAGCCTTTGTTGCTGCTCGCTTCTTCTGTTCTACACTTTGTTTCGAGATTTTTTGCTTCTCGTAGGTCTTCTGGGGATTTCGCCTCTTGATACGTGGGATCATTCTGACATTCGTTCCTGCTATTTGGGCCGAATCACGTATTGACATTGATTAGAGATACCACTTTCTGGTCCAGTTTCGGGTTGGAAGAACCGGGTTTTCTGCCTCTTCTTGGTAGCTCATCCAAAGAATAGTGTCCCCCAAACTTATTAATGATGGTTTTAACACTGACATAATGAATTCCAAATTTCATTTCCTTTTCAATACACGACATATTGAAAACGCAGAATTTTAACCGCACAAACAAGTAGACAAACGAAAGCTGACAGCCAAACGCACAGCATGCTGTGATCTGAGCATAAAAAACCATCACAAATGTATGTGGATAGATTATTTTCGATACACTCCTTATCGGGAAAAATTCCACAATTCGGCTCTTCCGAAAGCCTGCAATGAATCCTGTACATCGTATAGTATTACGATAGTTTCTTTTTCATTTCAAGAGAGCTTCCTGAAAATTCCCTCAACACCGCAAACTTGTCCCAAAGAATTGATTTGCACCCCCGAAAACTGCTTCACCCGAATGCACATAATTAAAGGCTAGAAACATCGAAAAAATGTGAGTAATTCGAGCATATTGAGGTTTGTCATTGTTGCTACTTTGTCCTCCGTCACCGTTAATTTTCACCGGGCGAAATCTGTTTCACCGGATCTGTCTCTGACATTACCTACTCGTAATTTTTCATCCGATTACTGCGTTCAAACATGTTTGAATGGGTTTTAAAAGCACGTTGGGGTTATACGATTTTTACATGCAACCATATGTGTGTAAATTTCAGCATGTTTGAATCACTCACACAATGTGCATGAAACAAAAGGGTTAAATGTTTTTTATTCCTCATAGTACTGCGGGACACTAGTGATATGCCATTAGGCGTTTCAACGATAGATTATTTTGCAGTGATACTCCCATCAGCCCTCAGCAGCCATTTTGCAAAGCGCGGAAAAAACAAATTGGATTCCAATCACACGCTCAGTCTAGCACTATTGTGATTATACTATGGGAACATTTTTTTCCATTACTACACAGGAATTCGTTTATAATTGAAAATAGCGACGCACGAAAATCTATTAACGAGGCACCACGTTCGCACAAAAGGAGCGCGATCGATTCACGCTCTGAAACATAGAAATACAGTTCACTTCGACGAGTCGAAAATGGAATTGAAATGCGGAGGGATGATTGCCCGCGTCACTGTCGGTGATTGAAAGCCGCTTGAGTGAGTTCCGGAGATAAACCAATTTAACACTCCCGCTATCTGTACTATTTCATGATTTGAGCATTAGTTGATGAGGGTTTTTGTGCTTTCAGAAATCACCTGCGTTTATTAAAATCAATGTATAGGAAGTCAATCTATTTCGAGCTTGGTTTTGAAAGCGTACAGCAAGCGGGGAACGAACGGAACGTGTGACCTCAAACATTGAGGTTTATCTCCATCATCGGATAATTTTCCACCTAGTAGTCATTTCTATTTTTGTTATCACAAAATTGTACAGGACAAAGTGCTCGTATCAATTTGATAAAATTAAATTTATTTTGATGCTCGCTTCTTTGTCATGTGCTTTTCTGCACTAAATTGGTTGGCTTGTGGTAACGATTTTCTTCGGTTATGTTCTACTGGCAAAAAGGCAAACTCGCAATTTGCCCTTTTATCGGAGTTTTACTCCGAGCACTTTCACAATAACAAAGCACCAGAAAAGCAGTCTAAATTGGAATATTTCACCTCCTACTTCTGGACTGTACACATTCTGTTAAACCGTCCAGCAGACACAGCAGACACGCTCGGAAAATTGCACTTTTTTTTTGTTTTCGGGTGCAAGATTGTAATGCAAAGTAGTCTGCCCGGCCCCCCGTTTGCAAAGTTTTCTCTGATGTGAAGGATAAGTAGCAGATGATTGTGATAAAACCCACTAGCTTCCACACTGCCAACTATGATGTTAGGGTGAAGCCGCCAGCAGTTGGGGAAGGTGAACAAAATTTAAAATAGATTTTTACTCTGCAAACATTTGTTTGTAGTTATCAAACTTTTCCTGGTTTGGTATATTGAATCTGTATTCCTGCAACTGCTGATCAGTGTTAGATTTCACTTTTATTATGATTGTTTACTTTTCCTCAAATTTATAGAACACTTGATTATTATAGGAGCACATGTTTTGTAAAATATTTGAAATTGAGCTTTTTGTTGACAATTGTTTCTAGAACATTAGCCTGATTACATATGAGTGCAATTTATAGAACATTTTCCCAGGCAATTGACTATTTCGGAAGGCTCCTCCACCCTACCGAGCTGCAGATTGAAGTACAGCACAAAAGCCATGCAGCCATAATTCGCTTATTTTACAGCCCATTGAAAACTGGCGAAGCTCGATTGGATTAAATGCACTGTAGGTATCCAGGTTGTGGGAAGGTTTCCGAAGGCTGCTCGAATTCGGGTCGTAATGTGCCTACATTGTTGATGTTTGCGAGGTTCCGTGTATAGCGATTATATTAATTTATTTGATAAATGCGTATTGTACGTCGCTGCTGCTCCAATTACAAACTAACTGTTTACGACACGGATGGCGTTGTTTCAAACAAATTTTGTAATAATAGATGCTTTAGTTTCTATGAAATGTCGGGGAAGCCGGATTCCACAGCGCATAGTTTGAAACAATGGAAATTATTTTCGATCAACATAGATGATGTAATGAAGCAAATTTAACAACGGAAACTCGGTATTTCAAGTTTTAAATGTTGCAATCTAAAGAGTGCAGTATTTCAGTACTTTTGAGTATCTTAAATTGAATCATTCAGATTTCAGTCAATCATTCTTGCAGTTAGTGGATTTGCAGGATGAAAAGAGCCCCCGTAGTTCAATGGGTTTTCACATCCTTACATCCACCTAGGAATAACCAACGTGATCATATTCGTAAATTATGATAATTGAATTCCACCAAGTGCTACCCTTTTAGCTCGGGTCGGTAGTGAACAGATATCTTAACGCACAATCGGTTGGCACGCTGTGTTGGAACGATAGGATAGCTGTGATAATTTAATTATTTCCGGTCGGGTGATTCCAGAATGATTCGCAGCTTTCGCCGTGTGACTTAGTTTTCTTCTTTTGCAAAGACGGATTTTTTCCGCTCAATGATCTCATCCTAAATCGCCAATATTAATGTTGGTTGGATATGAATCGCTCAGACATACACCGATATTAAAGTTGGCATTCGGAAGTCATCTTGTTTTTCTTTATTATACGGTGAAACAATATAAGTTAGAATAACAAACAATAACCATAGGATTTTGGGAAGTAATGAATGTGAATTCAGATTAGTATCGATATTAGAACCTTTGGACTGTTTCTAATGCCAATACGTCTAAATAAAATTTGTTCCAGTACAATTTCCACCAAGTATCGACATACAGCTCGATAACGCTCCGAACTAGCGTCGTTTTGCATTACATTGTTGATGCACTTTTTGTTATTGAAAATGCTTAAAATTTTAAAAGGTCTGCTAGATGGCGTACCTGCGATCCTAGACAAAATGAAAAGGCGGGTGATTAATATCACAGACATAACTGGAGAACGTGAATACAAATATAACTGACTACCGATAATCATCTGTAGTACGAGATTAGGTGATTTTTTTAACTTTTATTGCCAGAATTGTACCAGAATTGTAAAGGTACATCTGTACTGTAGGACTTATTGACAAAAACCATATTCTACCATACAATTAAAGGGTGATTTTTAAGAGGTATAGGATTTAATTAAAGAAACGTGCTTAATCCACCTAGCAGTGAGATGATACCTTTTTTTATCAATTCGCATGTGTTTTTTGCATGAATATTCTTCGGTGTTTCAGTTTTCATGAGCGTCGTTTTAAGCGGCAATTTGACATTTTAATCACTCATTACTCTGTTATGTCGAAACTGCAAATCGGATCGAATTTGTCGAAATAAGTTCCACTTTAGAGTTTATGGTTATTTAAGATACTTTCAGATCCGGAACCAGCATAGCCCAAACCGATTCGAAAGCCAGGAATTTACCTGCCGAATAAATTGCAATAGTTTTGAGTCGAACTTTAATGCTTTTAGGGATTGTCATCTTCTATATCGGTTTCAAAAAATCATCTTCCTGTAATTCCAGAATCGGAAGTCAGAATTGGATCAAATTAATTAATTTTTTTATGGGACTATAAGTTTATTTTAATTTGAATTTTTGTTTCTTAAATTCGATTTGGCCTTTTTGAGAAAACGATTGAGTTATAAGAAACGATTCGATACTGGAACCGGAATTCGAAAATCGGTGTAGCCGAAGTCAGATAAATTCACCTGAGTAGCTGTATAGTTTACATTTGTTTCAAAATGTTTGAAAATCAGTGTAGACATCTTTGAGAAATCGTAGTGCGAATCATATTTTTGGGTACCTTCCGAATCGAAAACTGAATATCACTAAATCTGAAATAAGTTTATTTGGTTATCGACTATCCAAATCTGCTAACCCGATAAACCTGATTAATTTATGTGAAATAGACATTTTTATACCTGTATCCCCGAAACCGGAAGTTATATCTGACTGAAAAGCAAGATGTTTTACAGAATCTTAAAACTTTTCATTTGAATCTTAGATCGGTTCAGCCATCTACGAGAAAAATGAGCTACACAATTTTAATTTCGTTTTACATATCATCCCGTAGTTCCGGAACCAGAAATCGGATCCAAACATAATTCAGGAACCTTGTTTAGGAGCATATGACTTTTCAAATGAATCTGAGTTTGTAGAAAACGGTTGAGTCATCTCCGAAAAAAATTGAGTGAAATTATTTGTCACACACGCATTTGCTGATCTCGACGAACTGATTCGAATGGTATATGGCTGTTATGTTCTTCTAGCATTTATTGCTGTAAGTAGTTTAAATCAATATAATAATGGAATTGCTTTCAACTCAAAAATTCTGCCATCATCTGGTTTACATATGGCATATTCGAACGATTATGTTGCCAAAAACGAACCGTGCTAAAATCGGTCCGAGGAAAAAGGTCGTGAAAAAGGATGCTGTATACAGTCTTTTTGGTACCTAGAAACAATTAGGGTAAGGGCTCCCTATTTTATCTCATTTGTAAGGACGTTGCCTTCAAACCCCGATTTAGCCACTAAAATCACTTTAACTGTTTCATATTACTACTTCATTCGCCTTGCTCCACGTTGAGAATTGATTCACATTTCTTGAAAATTCAACTAATATTTATAAAAACAGCTAAAAACACTAATGATGTTTTCACTACTCTGCTCCTAATTTCATCTCAATGGATTTTTATCCATCCTATCGTTGATCTTTTATTCATCCTATAAATTAGCAATGGCGACAGCAATCAAAACAAAATATTCCACTATTACACTCTCATCCGCATACGCATGGCTGACTAAACTGCCAGCTGGAAAAATATGGCTGGCAGACATTCTGGTGACCGACTGCCTCACCGCTGCCAGATATACAACACAAACGATACAACCGTATCCACCAGGATTTTTCCACATTATTATTGGTGAAAAATTTACTCGTTGAATTATCTAATTAATGGGGCAATGACTTACGGAGATCTAAAGAATTATCTTTTAACATCATTTTATTAGTGAAAACAGATAGAACAGATATAGACTTTCGATGCAAAGTTATACATATTTTTTATGAAAATATCTGGCATCTCTGTGCACAGCCGATGAAACACACACACACTTCACAGCGTTATGTTGGCGTATAGCGGAATAAAACCAGTGCTACTAGAGTTGCCACTATGGTTATTTGATTAGTATTTAACACGTTCTTTCTGGTAATATTCGAAGCTGAAACAGTTTTATTGAAATATTAATATCAATAACATAATTAAACTAATGTCACGGATACCAAAAATATACTTTTTGATGATAATTTGAAGAAGATAAACAATTTTTGTTTTGTAACATCATGAGATAACTTGGCAGCTTTGCGAAACCAAATGAGATGAAAACAAAGCGCAATCAAGTGAACGAAGTGAAAAACTTTCATCTCATATTTTTGAAGACTTTTATTGCTTGTCGGGTAATTTTTGAAGTTTTTAATCGTTAACTAAACAAGTGGCAAGTGAACATAACTAATTATGGAGTCATCCAACATTCAATGGTAGTGTAATTGTGCGAAATAGTGATCATGTTTTGAGACGAATCGATTAGTAGATATTCAGAAACATGACGAACTGTAAATCTTGAGACGAAAATGTGTCCTAAATTGAAAAGTGAGTTTATTTTATATGAAAAAAACGATCACCGAAGAATTTAAAACCATTTCTTTCAATAGGAAAGTGTGACAATAGCTTTTCAAATCATTTTAAAACATTTCACAGTTTGCTTCCGGTAGGTTGTAAAATATTATTTATGTTCAAAGTAACGAGGTGAAGGGATGAGATGGAAATGGGAGCTCAGATGAAATAGGGAGCCGTTGCCCTAAAGTATAAAAAAAAATCGTGTTTCACGTTGGTCCAAAGCATTGCTTTGTCATACAGCGCTCAAAACTCCTACTGCTGGAATAGGGGGAAAAGTCGCTTACACAAAAATGTCGATATCTCCGTTGAAAATGAACGGATTTTCACAATCTATGGCTTGTTGGATAGCTATTACCGTGCGGAATCTAAGTCTGGAAACATATTCTGTTTTCAAGGACAAGTGTGACAGATACTGTCAAAAAACTTTTATGTCAAAATTTTGACATAAAACTTCGTATAACTCAAAAAGTAAACATCCGATCTCAAAACCATTCAATAGCGTTCAGGGTGACGGGGAGACCTTTCATTTGCGACTAGTTTGATCAAAATCGGTCCAGCCATCTCTGAGATCTCGACCTCTTAGTTGACAACACACATACAGACACACACATACACACACACGCACACGGACATTTGCTCAGTTCGTCGAACTGAATCGATTGGTATATGACACTCGGCCCTCCGGGCCTCGGAAAATTTTTCTAAAGTTTGAGCGAATTCTATACCTATTTTTTATATTTATAAAAAAGGTAAAAACCTGTTTTAATCCACCTAGTAGTGTAATGATACCTTTCTCATATTACTCATAACATCAAAAATATTACTGTGGTATTCGCAAAAACAAATCAATTGAACGAAATCTAACAAACGAAGTAAACCTGCGTTTCTGTTACCACTGCATATGTAAGTCAAGCTAAACAGCATGAATCAGCAGCATAAAACATGTAGTAGGATTATTACTTTTATTATAATTATTATTGAAATCACGGTATTACTGCACTGCCGGATGTGAAAGTTTTATTTACTGATCATAAAATAGCTATAATTTTTATCAACTGCAACACCGTCTATTACCAATATTACACACTAGTAGCAGACATCCGTAACCGTTTCAATTTCTTCATAGCGTGTACGTTTTGTGTTTTCTTCTTCTTTCGGTGTGGTACATATCGTCATTCTATATGGCGATATGTAAACTTTGACAATCGTCGCCCTGTAACTTCGGAACCGGAAGTCGGATCTGGATGAAATTTCACAGTAGCTTTAAATATAATATGAGCTTTAATTCAAATCAAGACATGTGAAATCGGCTCAAGAATCGCAGACAAATTGAAGTGAGTTCTATTTTTTACGTTTTTCTGCACCACTTCCGTTGCTTCCGGAACAGGAAAAGGATAACCAGTAGGTAGGGCCGAATTAAGCTTTTATGTCCACAAACTAACAAGCTCTGCAAACAAGAAGAATTTATTAGACAGTTTTATGGGATTTGTACCTGTTTTTGACCATCGTTTGTGAAAAAATACAAATGAAATTGGTAATTTTCCACTTATCACGCTTTAGTTCCGGAACCGAAAGTCGGAACTAAATAAAATGTTCTAGAAATTTTAAATAAACTATAAGATCTTTCATTTGAATCTTAGTTTGTGAAAATCGGTTGAGCTGTTTCAGAGAATATTGAATTCACACTTTTTCTCCGGAATTCACAATAACTCCGGAACCGAAAGTCAGATCTAAATGAAATTCAGTAGCAGGCTATGGGACGATAAGACCTTTTGTTTGAATCCTAGTGTGTGAAAATCGGTTCAGCCATCTCTGAAAAAAGTGAGTGCATGTTTTGTTACATACATACACACATACACATACACACACATACACACACACACGCACGCACACACACACACATATACACACACACACAGATATTTGCTCAGTTCGTCGAGTCGAGTCGAATGGTATATGACATTCGGACCCCCGGGCCTCGGTTACAAAGTCGGTTTGCTCAGTGATTGCATAGCCTTTCTATATGAGAAAGGCAAAAACTACAATGATCAGCCCCATGGGGTTGAGCCATTGACGTGGAACAAGGCAACTAAAATTTCTAATGATCTACAATCAAGCAGTTCAATCAACCGTCACACTTTTGAATCCGCAATTGCACGAGAGTCTGCTTAGATTGTTCTTGATTAGGAATTAACACCGAACATTGATTGTCTTGATTTGTATTTGTTTTATAGCCGACGCAATTACACCAATATTCCAAATGTATGCAATTATAGCTTTGTACATACATTGAAGCATCTTTTCGCAAAGCTTGTGTTCAAGTTTTGTATGCAAGCAGTTATTTTTATAGCGTTAAGGATGAAGATCTAATTGTGTCACACTCTCTCCAATATATCGGCTGGTATTTAGCCACCGGTCCATAATCCACACCAAACAGTGACTTTTTTGGGATGCATTGGTAACTTTTGCAATGCTTCTAACTTTTTGAGAATATTTTAATCGTTCTAAACAGAACCGAATTTTATCAAATGTTTACAGTTGAGTATTTTTTGCCATCATTTATTCATCTACACCAGAACGAATATGCTGAGCCAGAACTGAATTCTGGAATTGGATTTAATAGCTTAATTCGAAGTCTTTTACAGGCTCAGAACTCAGTTGCAAAATTTAGTTTCGGAATCCAGATAAAAAAAACAGGTCATAAATTTAGTTCCGAGCTTCTAATTTCCTAATTTAATTCTAGAACTGTGCCTCAATAAAGGAACTGAATTCAGTTCCAAAACCTAACTCCAGAATCCTTATTCCGAATTTAGTTCCAGTATGCAGGTTCTGAGTTCTGGTTTTGTGTTCTAAACTTGGAAATTCAGAAATTAAGTTCTTGTTTAGAAGTTTAGGAATCAGAATAAGAACTAATTGTATCTAGTGGTACATTCTCCTAGTTATTTGGAGATTTGTGTCTGTTTGTTTTTGTTTAGAAGTTAGTTCTAAAATTCTGCAGAGGAGAGTTGGCATCACTGGTAGTACGATACGGTGTCTAAGTATTGTTCTCAAAAAAGTCTAATTTTAATGTGAATCAAACATCTTATAGTAAAGTAATTTATCGAAACAGTTAGTTTGAGTGATAGTGCAGTTGTTGCAAGTGTGTGATGATTAGTGAAAAGTGTTATTTATTGAATAATGCTGGTTCGTGAAACAAAAAAAAATGTTCAAGCGAAGGATACTGCGAACTTACCGCCCAAACTTAAACTATGTTACCGTCTGCATATCATTGTCGGTGTTATTAAATTTATATGGAATGTGTAAAAATTTACAAGTCAATCGTGTGATTCAAGCAGAAAAATCGTAAATTGGTACGCAACAAACCCATCCGCGAGTGTTTATTATATTTTATTTTTTCAGTACTGTTGTGTCATCTTGCGTTGTTTACAGCAATGCGAATAGGGGAAGCAGGATACTGGTGTGATCGTTCCTTAGAAATATTTCACATTTCTCTTATTTACAATGTCTTATCATATTTTTTCTTATTAAAAATCGGGATAGACTAAAAACCGTCAATTATTCGGGGAACGTCTGATCAATGGATGTATTTTTCTTCGGGTTAAACGCTAAGTTTAGGACGCGCGCTTGAAGTTTATAACTGTGCTGCTATTATTGTAGTTTTTGTGTGTCTAATTTCTCGAAAGGACAATGTATGGAACACTTGTAGAACTAATTTGATACTATCATTTTGCTGAAGGAAATATGTTGATACGTTAAGGCGTTTAAGAGTTATGCAATGTTTTTGAGTTTTTTGAAGGTATTTTTAAAACTAATTTGAATAATTTCCTTCCATTTTTCGCTTAAATTTTCACTTATATTATGACCTTTTAGGATCCGCATAGGATACATTTTTATTGATCTGGCATCCAATGAATATTGATATTTGAAGCTTGACTAGTTTTTGATGAAAAAATAATCAAAAACAAAAGCTTGGTTGAGCAAAATTATGCGCGATAATTAGTACAACAACTCTTCTCAAGACAACTTTTCCGTAGAACGTTGCACAAAAAAGTTAGAACAAAAAAAGTGATTTTGCAGGAGCCACCCTACTTCTATTCGGGAAAATTGATGTAACTCGATCAAATGAAAAGCTAGAGAGGTGTTTTTTTCTCAGCAAAGTTGCTCAAAATAAAATTTCATACAACTTTATTGTACAACAAAATCGTTTTTGATTTCAATTAAGAAAGTTAGATTTCAGATTTCAATCTAAACGAGGACCACTCTAGTAACACTTTTCATCGAAAGGAGCGCCATTTGATTACAAACAACTTTTGCTAAGACACTAACTACAAAAAACTAATATTTAATCTTTCATCTGAAAATGAAATCTTGTGAAAATTGGTTAAGAGGTCTGTTAGGAATTCGAGTGCATTTTTTATTTCCATTTGCGCATTTTAAACCGTAACTTCGGAACCGCAACTCGGATCTGGATGAAATTCAATAGATGGCTATGGGACCAAGAGATCATTCATTTTGTGAAAACCGGTTCTGCCATCTCGGAGAAAAGTGAGTGCATATAGTCGGTTTGTCACAGTGATGTGCAAATCCTTTCTTGATGAGAAAGGCAAAGAGGTCTGTAAATCATTTTGCTCCTGGAAGATGAGACTAAATGCCACAAAGCGATCGCAATAATAGACTAAATGCTTACTTGTAGTAACTTGGTACGCTAAAAAAGGCCTGTTTGGAAAGTCCATCAATGATTTCAAAGTACTTTTATTAAAACTTCAAACACAGATAAGAGATATACAGGCTCGAATTGAATTTTTCTAAATCCTGTGTAAATTTCAAATTTGCTATTCGTTGGAAACACTACTGCCACCTACTCGACTGTTCGCCGCGATCTTTCAAAACGTTCCACTACGTTCCACTACGTTCCACTACGTTCCACTACGTTCCGGGACGACAACAAAATCCTCCTACCTGTTTTAGAAATATTCCAACTACAACAATTTTAACACTTTTCACACAATGTTGAAGGTAACTTTTTTCGATGTCGTATAAATCACACGAGAATTCGGTCGGAATAAAACAAAAACAAACTTGTCATTTTAACCAACAGCAAAACAAAAATCTAGCATGAAGTGAATGTTGCACCCAAAATTATATCTCATGTGAAAGCGGCACCCAAATCGTGGTGGCACCTCGTGTCGATCATGGTGACATCTGCAACTGTTCGCCATGCAGATTGAGCAAATTTTACACACAGTTCATATGTGAGTCTGTATATCTGTTTTCTGTGCTTCAAAGTTACGGCTGGTTCTGGTTACATTTCTTCAGTTCGAGCGAAATCTCGATCCATCTTCTTGATGGAGCCCATCAGCGTTCGCACAGTGGAAACGGACATGATATATGGGCATTTATTTTATTTCTTCCCACTCCTCTTCACTTCTTCGAAGTCGCTAATTCGAAATGGTCTGATTTTTTTCGGTTGGTTGAAATTCCGAACAATGCGGAAGATTTATTAGCGGATGAACGAAAATTCACGATTTTTCAGGCATTTTTGATGTAATTATGAAATATCAAAAACAAATTAATACAAAAACTCAAAAACGACAAGGATTTGAAGAAAAAGTAGATGAAAGTGTGTAAGAAGGATTGCGCAAGTTTTCACTGAACTTAATGGGTCCAACGTGCGGGAATTCTCCCTGGGAGAGGAGGTTGAATAAACCAACTTTGCAAAAACGGCTAATACGTGTTTATTTGTTCTCTGAGATGTAATGTGTATTTGTCACATAAAAAATGGCGGTATGTTCAAGCCGGTATTATCCTTCGATTAAAATTTTAATCGTGTATGTCAAACTGATTTCATACCGATATCTTGGCTAAATGAGAACGGTATTACTATAGCGTTAAAACCATCATTAATAAGTTTGGGGAACACTATTCTTTGGATGAGCTCCCAGGAAGAGGCAGAAAACTCGGTTCTTCCAACCCGAAACTGGACCAGAAAGTGGTAATCTCTAATCATGAACCAAAAACCAATGTCAATACGTGATTTGTCCAAAAAAGCAGGAACGAGAGTCGGAATGATCCAGCGTATCAAGAGGCGAAATCACCTGAAGACCTACAGCAGAAAATCTCGAAACAAAGTGTAGAACAGAAGAAGCGAGCAGCAACAAGGGCCCGGAAATTGTATTCACGTCTTTTGAAGTGTCCGGATGCATGCGTTTTGATGGACGACGAGACTTATGTAAAGGAGGACTCAAAAACCTTTCCAGGTCCACAAAACTTTACTGTCGTCGTTGGGAAGGATAAGAGCGATGCGGACAGGTCGATTCAAGTGGAGAAATTCGGTCGAAAAGAACTGGTATGGCAAGCAATATGTCCCTGTGGTTTGAAGTCAACCATTTTTTACAGTACCGGAACTATAAATGCAGAAATCTATCGATCTGAGTGTCTAGCATAGTAGTAGTACACCTCCACTGTTTTGGCCGGATTTAGTGTCGGCTCACTACGCCAAAACCACTCTCAATTGGCTTGCGGAAAAGGGTATAAATTTAGTTGAGAAAAATATCAATCCACCAAATTGCCCTCAGCTTCGACCCATCGAACGATACGACAATCGTGAAGAGGGTCTTCAAGAATCAAATCGATCAAAAGTTCGAAAATTCGTGAAGGAATAACTTAATTTTCATCCGGTTTTCATTATGCTCAAGTTTAACCTCGTACAATAAAGGATCAATTTTTAGTTTGAATAAAATATCGTTTTTGATCATAATTTGAAAGAAAAATTGTGGATAGCTTATTTTCGATACACTCCTTAGAGCAATAAACACATGATAATATCATTAGCATATTCACTAACAAACTACTTCTTCAGATGCTGCATAGAGGATTCCTCGGTTTCTAAAAGTAACATGCATCGAACTAGCGAGCCTTCCCGTCTTAAGTGAAGCTGCAACCAAATTTTAAATTATGTATGTTGTAATTCAAAGCCTGTTGTATTTTTGGAAGTGAGGACTTGACATCACATCCATTACCATTCAAACCTTGATTTTATTTTACATTTTTACATCTTTTCGGTTGTAAATTTAGATCGATTGCAACGCGTTTTTACGTGCATCTATCGCGGCGTAGATCTACACAATGTGAAACAACGTATTGTTTTCGAAAAAAATGTTTTGCAAGCTCAACTGGTCCTGATCAATAAAAGAGTAGCGACATACGGGCGGTCTCTAATTCTAATGCTAAGAAATAGACAAAAAAATTTTAAATTCATACTTGATGTGGCGATAAAATCAAACCGACGCCGGACTCAATGCTTTCCATGTGTGTGGTCTAAAGTGTGGTCAACTGTAAAATATTCACATGAATCACCAATAAAAGTGCCTGTAATTCAATTAAATCACGTCTGCGCTTCGGTTTTCATACAGCAACACAATGTAGAAAGTTTGATAGCTAGAAATCATATAAGAACATTATTGTGAAACGAATGTTAAAATGTCTGATTCATGATTTCAGTGTACGTAGAATGTTTTTTCCAGTTGTCATTAGGTGTTGCATGTTGAGATAAACTCATAATCAAATTTCAATATCATTAAATATAACCTCAATAAGCTATTCAACGTTCCGTTGCTCACTACTTTGATAATCTTTAAATTGGACTAGCTTCGCTTTCTATCGTATATTTAAAGACTTTCAATTTCGCCAATACTTTGGAAAATCAATACTTTAATCTTTTAAACTGACGGTTCAATGATTTTGGCTGAACCGGACATCGTCAAACAGTGGAAATCATTACTTTTCGGAGAGTTGAAGTGAAAAAAAAATCGTTTCCTCATCGCTACAGACTACACTGGAAGCTTCCATCGAAAATGACGGAAATCCGTTCCGACTGTGACCATTTAGCTTCCACTTAAATTGAGACCGGTTCCATTCTACTGCAGTGAACTACAATATCGTCCGCCGGAACAATGCATCGCAACGCCTATCTGAAACGAAGTTTTCTTTAAATCCGTCATAATTTTGATTTTTTATTATTTATCCATTTCGTTGGAAAAGCTCATTTTGACAAAACTCTCGTTAAATTCATTTCAATTCAGTATCATTTGGCAAACAGACAGGCTCGAATCTGCCAAAGTTCATTTTCGTGGAACAGTCTTTTGGAAACGGCTGGTTGCCAAGGCTGGTGACATTTACTTTCTCTGTCTCGGCTCGACTCTGCTTATCAGGCATATTTCAGGACTTATTATTATCTGCGCTTCTATCGTGGATGCTTATCGTTTTCGTGACCGGGGAAAAGTTTTCGGTTTCATTTAATGAATATTTGAACATGTAAAATGGGCAACGTTAATTAACTCGCTCGGATTGATGGGTTTTTTCGGAGTTGAACATGGACCGAATTATGCAATGAATTTAAAGACCGTTTGGTGGAAAATACCCCACGGTAGCATTCGGATTTCATAATTGGTTTACATTAACATTGCACTAGTTTAGTAGCAGCTTTTATTTATGGCTGGTTCACTGCGAACTGTAGCTGATGGTTGAACTCAAAAAGCCGGTTGTTGAATGATCTACTCGATTTGGTTGATTTCGGTAGCTGAATGTATTGCAACAGATGGCCACAGCGTTGCGGTGAAGTTTGGTTTCCAAAGTGAAAAACGGAACCAAGAAATCAAGCTGGCGATTGGAAGGAAGTTATTGCTTTACATCCTTTCGGCACAGCTTGCCAGAACCAAAGTGGTTTTTGTTCTCCCCTGGCCATCTGGAAAATAAATACACTGGAGAATAATTTAAACAAAAACTTTCAACCGGGGAAGACATCCGGTGGAGGAAGTGCGTTAATTTGTATTGATTTTACCGATTATGTAGGTAGGACTCCCGCAGGCAGTTAAAATTAGTCGTGAACGGTTGAGACGGAAAAGTGCGTTGATTGAGGCTGATCGAATTAGCAGCTTCGAAGTGGCTGTCGATTAGCGTTTTTGGTACAGTCTATATTGTTTTCAAAGTAATTAATTTTAATTGTTTTCAGTCCGTTTCATATGAAGTTGCTTGTGCGGAATCATTCACCAGTAGATTCGGACATTAGAACGGAATATTCAATTCCGTTGCAGCAATAATTTACAAGCTTCTGGAAAACGAAGAGATTATCGTGTAGTTGATACATTTTCAATGAGCGAAATTGTATGCTCTTTGTTAAATTTGATTCTTTCATTTGATACTAATGAAAATAACTTGGAGTAGGTAATGTCAGAGACATAACCGAGAGATTGACTCGAGTCCTACTACAGTCGAATTAACTAAAAATTCTGTATTACTCAATTTCTTTTTTTATGATATTTTTGGGCCTCAGAAAAGGACCTCTTGAGGCTTTGGAGATCTGGAAAGGGCTATTTATTATATCGTAGCATTTTTAATATTATTTTTACAATATTTTACCTTATTTTGTGAGTTTTTTTCAATACAAAGATCATATGCTTAAAGTCGGAGTGAAAATTATTCCGCAGTAGAACTGCTCACAGTGCGGATTGATTCAATATTGATGCGATTCTTGTTGAAGGCATTTATATTGGATTTTCATACTTCGACTACCTACTAACCCGGATTGGCGGTTCAATGTATAGGATACTGGTATTACAAGCTTTGATCTGGAAAGATATGGCTTAGTATCAGTAGGATCGTAGTACCAGCCATGCAATGTTTCTGTACGCTAAGAAACGGCTGCGAAGTCTGTTGAAATAAAAATAAAATTCTACTAAATGGAATGTAATACCAAGGTTTTACGTTGCATCCCAAATTTTTGTCTTTAGAAGAACCGAATTGTGGAACTCGTTTGTAAAAAAAACCCATATGAGCAAAGGAAAGAAAGACGTAGTCCTACGTCAAAAAATAAAATCTAACTGAACAAACTACAGTATTACACTGTTACGGCTCTGAGGATTACTCATGCTTTGTGGGTGAACTATTTCGTGAATTATTTCAACTTTTGGTTAAAATATGACATTTGAGTAGTTATGCAACCCTACTTTGGAACATGACTTTTATTGACAGTTCGAACGTTGTGAAACGACGTAACTTTTTCTCGAAGTTCTTCTTACGATCTCTGTATTGCAAATATTGTGTGTAATTTCTTTTATACATTCAGTCAAAAAATATCAGTTCCAGTATGTTGTGAAACGACGTAACTTTTTCTCGAAGTTCTTCTTACGTTCTCTGTATTGCAAATATTGTACTACTTGTTATCATTTTATTTTCAGTGCAAAACGAATCCAAAAAACTTTCCATCCGTCAAACTTTGATTTGGGTCATAGTTTAATAGGTAATCATAGTTAACTAAACAACTCGGTAAAAGTTAACTATTGAAACTGAAAATTTTAACTAAAACCAAAGAATAATTCGCGAAATTTATTGAAAATTTCAATTCAGTATAATTGCCTGGCCAAGTGTATTTCAACTGAAAACAACTAAACACCAGACTCCGGGCAACATTTGTTATCCGTTGGCGTTTATTTGGCAGACTTTTAGTAATCACGTGCGGATATATGTCACTATCGTGATTAACCTAGTCACCATGTATTGCATGTATTTTCTTTGGTAGTTAGAACTGAAAACAGTGTTTCAAGAAACATTTCATAAAGAATCTGAAAAGGTAACTAAAACTTTAGTTGAAATAACCGAAGTTTGAAAAAGTTTCAAGTAACTTTTTCATCATTTTCGCTGCTGTTTCGTATGGTGGCGGTGTGAGAAGTGCACAGTGGGTTCGATCGTGTTATATCGTGAGCAAAAATTGCATATACAAAATGACACGAATTTATGCATTGCGTTTTGTGTTGAAATAACAACGATTTGAGTACAATAAAATGGGCATTATAAGAAATCGTTCATTTTCTAAGCTAACTGTTCAGCTCAAAGTTTATCCTAGACAGGCTATTGAAAAAAATGAAACAGAACATTGAAACATGTAACATTCATATAAGCTAGTGCAAGAACCACAATTCAAAAATGTATACGGAAAATGTATTAATTTGGTACATTTACGTTGTCTAGTGAATGTCCATCAATTTGTACACCGAACCGAAAGTGTTCTCCATCAACCAGATTAACGTGATTTGGGAATTTACTGCAACTTCAAATGAGTCCAACTGTACCTAACGACTAAACTCGAAGAAAAAAACACTTCTCATTGTATGGGTAAAAATTATGAAATTTTGAGTACAACTAGTTTAAAGTATAATGATTGCATGTACACAATTTCGTCACAATTTTTCATGTAATTGTCGAGATGACTTCCGAGTAAAATGTGCTTCGCAAAAAATTATGGGTGCAGGGCAAATCCAGGTCAGGTGGTTTGCCAAACAGTTGGCGCGTGTGCTAAAATCGTTCAAGGAGTCCCGACGACCAAGCGGTGAGCTGGCAGCAAAAAAAAAAAGCGCAAGAAAGGTAAGCGATTACTTCAAGCGCAATCCGAACCTTACGATTTTGGACGTGGCCTTCCGTCTGGTTCGTCCTGCAGATAATGACGCGTGCCGCACTCTTCAAGCTATGGGAGACATCCAACCAAACCCATTTACAAAATACAGTGGACAAATCCCGCATGCTCTACGAGTGTTTGGTGCAGCCAAAATGCATCGTCAAGGACGACGAGTCGTACATTAAAGATTATGCAAAGTAGATCGCCGGCTTGTAGTTCTTCGTCGGTATATCCAGCCTGGATGTTCCGGAAGAAGAAAGTCGACAGAAATGCCTGGTGTATCAGGCGATCTAAGGATGTGGCAAATTCAGCAAACCGTATATAACCATCGGCAATCTGTTTTGTTAGGTTGCTTTAAGAACAATGTGCGGAAATTTATTATCGGAAAGAAGTTTGAATAAAACAACTCTGCAAAAACATATCTAAAATGTGTTTGTTTATTCTATTAGAGTTTTAGAAATATTCAACAAAAAAGATTTATAAGTAGTAAATTCATTGGATTTTTCGACTTGTGTAACGATGTCGTATTGAAAGTGCCAAACTTCAAAATTAATAATAACTCACTTGTATCCGAAACCCGACCCGAACGACTATTGGTCGAGTTTGGGTATAGAAAAATGTTTGTCGGATTCGGTTCGGATACGGGTGCCGGATTTTTTGTTTTTTTTCGGGCTTCGGTTTTTCTCTTGGGAAATGTTTTTTTTAGTTTCGGGACGTTTTCCGGGTTCGGTTACGGGTAAAGGTTTGCATATTTTTTTTATCGGGTTCGGGTCGAGTTTGGAAGAAAAATTAATCTCGGGTTCGGGTCGGGTACGGGTAAAAGTTTTCTAAGAAGTACTAAAACCTACGGAAAAAGATTTGTTATTTGTGACAAAATAACACGAAATGGAAACAGAGAACAAATATCGAAGTTCATCAAACTATTTAAAATTTATTATAAGTCACTATTGCACAATATTTCACACGAAATAGTATGGAAGTTCGAGCGCAAGATCACAAGAATCCCGATAATCCAATTAGGTTCGGAACTCGCTATTATTTCCAATAAGGTTTTGACCCCGACTCGGGTTTACACTGATATGCAAAACAAAGTGCACACCTGGTTATTGTTTGAATTTCTCTCAATTGCTTGGTTGAATTTGAAATGAACACACTGCAATTTTTATCTTGAATGAGGTACTTTTTCTTGGCACTGTAATTTGACGTAGGACTACATCTTTCTTTACTGTACTGACGAATTTCACACATCGAAAGCGTTACGAAATTACTCCAGATTTGATTTATAGATATCATTTTCCCTGTTAGTTTATTAGCTGTTGCTTATTTTAGGAAAATGTTACAAGATTGTTGTCAATATAACGAGCAGTATGCTAGTTGCGGAACATCACTGACTAAAGAGACGGTTTGGCAACGGAAACAGACTTCGTACATTAGAAAAATGCTTCGAAAGTATATCATTCAAGCAATACATACAATATATACGCAGCTACGCTTGCAAATTATGAGACCGAGATCCATGTCCAGTCAACAATAAAAGCGGAACAGTAGTTTCAAAATGGTTTTCTTTTTTTCATTTGCCCTTCAAATTATTTTCGGTTGTCAGTGAAAACAGAATACTGTACAGTATCCATATTCAACCAGAGCTTTAAGAATCGGTGACAAAAAACAATGTTGATGCTCGATTCCGTAGTAGTTTCGATTCCCAAAGAGGTTTTAGGGTGTAATTATCTTGATTTATCATATTTTAAACACTCTTTATAGCCAAACGTCACAGATTTTCAAAAAGTCGGTGAAAGAATGAGAATTGAAAATCTACTGATTCACCCTACAGCCGTTAGTTCGGTTTCATATTGTCATAGAGAAACGAGTGACGTTGGCACTCTCATTTTTGTTCGAATTAGAGACAAAAAAGCTTCGTCTCTCTTCGTTCTTTTTGGATGCGGTCAGTTACGAATGAGACAGTAAAAAAACGAATATGAGGTTGTTGGATGGTATTCTTTCATTGAGAATGCGTGACAATTTTAAACTCTGGTGGAAAGTGAAATGTGCGATTTTGGTATTCGGATTTTCTAACGCGTGGAAGGTTGACGTTAAGGATTCAATCCATAAAGGATCATTTTAATGATTTTTTACCCTTTGTGCGACGATCAATTAGGTATAGAATGCGGATGATTCAAAACAAAATTTACCAACACATTAAGCCATGAACAAAATTTACCAAGAACCATTAGCTGGCTCTGAGCGAAGATACAATTTTTTAATATATAACTCGAAAACAGTCCAACGTCAATCTCGCGGTTATGTCTCTGAGATTAGCCACTCCTAGTTTTTCAAGTGATTTTTTTTGTCAGCATTTCGTACGAGCAACTCAAAAAACAAATTATAAATAATATAACATAACGGTGAAAAGCTTTAGTAATCTAAGAATCGATGATGTTGATACTTTATTTTGCCTATCAGTATAGATTACTGAGCCGATTCCAGTTGATCTATTTTTTTCGCTAATCAAACTTTTGACCTACCCATTTGTTATCTTAACTTGCTTAACGTTGTTTTATATTCATGTGTTTTATATCAACCTTGATTTGGATTTGTTTGAAATTAGGAACAGCTTTGTTAGATTAAGTATGAGGGGTATAAATAAGTTCGGCCCTATTTTTTCTCGAATTTCGAAACTTTGACAAAAGAGGTTACACATTTAATATTCAAAGTATTGTCCTTTGCTTTTTTTTTTTTTTCATAAATACGTTTATTTCTTAAGGCAGTTTACATAAGTTTTTCTTCGCCGTAGCATCACTTTTACATAATATTCTTATCCTAATTTAATTCTAACATAGTCACAACGTTTTGCATTTATTAAAACATATTCTCTTATTACTTAAATATCATCTTAGGTAACTCGTCAATAATTATGAAATCTACTCGGAAATATTATTTGAACCAAACGATTAACTTCTATAAATTATAAAATAAGCTGTTATTTTCAGACATTTTGTTAATAATTTCATAAACTGTTTCGAGTTTGTTTGTATCATTACATTATTTTTATTCTAATTTAGCTATTGGTTGAACTCATGGACGCAGCTGGGATCAGAACTAAGTCTTGAAAGGGGCCTTTATTAAATTGAAACTCCAGTTTTCTTTATGAAATGATAAATAAGTTTCATGTATGAAAGGTCACGACAAGCAAGAATGTCTCGAACTGGGATATTGGATAGTCTACCTTGGGTACGCAAAGAATTTATTAGTTGAGATCTGACATCACGATACTCCACGCATGTCCAAACGACATGATCAATATCTCGATAACCTTCGCCACAAGCACAATGATTAGTCTCGGAGAGCCCAATTCGAAGGAGATGTGCATCTAACGTGTAGTGATTGGACATGAGTCTAGACATCACACGAATGAAATCTCTACTCACATCCAGTCCCCTGAACCATGCCTTTGTCGATATTTTCGGAATAATTGAGTGCATCCACCGACCCAGATCATCTTTATCCCAAGAAGCTTGCCAGCTGGCAAGTGTTCTTTGGCGAGACGAGCTATAGAATTCGTTGAAAGCAATTGGTCTCTCATAAATTTCACCCTCAATAGCACCACGTTTGGCTAAAATATCGGCTCTTTCATTGCCAGGAATGGAGCAATGAGCCGGGACCCAGACTATAGTGATTAGATAATTATTGTTCAATATGTCGTTCAGGCACTGTTTTATTTTGCCCAGGAAAAACGGTTCAGTCTTGCCAGTCATGTTTGAGCGAATGGCTTCAATTGCACTCAGACTATCTGTGAAGAGGAAATAATGGTTTGGAATTAATGTGACGATTACACTCAAACTATAATGAACTGCTGCTAGCTCTGCTATATAAACAGATGCAGGTTCTTGAAGCCTAAATGAGGCCGAAACATTATTGTTGAACATACCAAACCCTGTCGCTTCTTCAATTCGCGATCCGTCCGTGTAAAACATTTTCTCAGAGTCAATATGCCTGAACTTACTTGAAAATATTTTTGGGATTTCCGTCGAACGTAGATGATCCGGGATTCCACGCACTTCGCGCTGCATGGATGTATCGAAAAATAAAGTTGAGTCAGGGACATTTAGGAGGCTGACACGGATAGGAATATATCTTGAAGGGTTGATTTCCTGTGACATATGGTTAAAATATACTGTCATGAATTTTGTTTGAGATCGAAGCTCGACTAGTCGTTCGAAATTATTAATTACCATGGGATTCAGCACCTCACATCTTATTAGCAGGCGTGATGAAAGCTCCCAAAATCGATATTTTAATGGAAGAACTCCCGCCAGAACTTCAAGACTCATTGTATGTGTCGAATGCATGCACCCTAAAGCAATTCGCAAACAACGATACTGAATTCGCTCCAGTTTGATAATATGAGAGTTTGCAGCGGAACGAAAGCAAACGCATCCATATTCCATCACTGAAAGTATCGTTGTCTGATACAATTTTATTAGATCTTCCGGATGAGCACCCCACCAAGATCCTGTTATTGTTCGAAGAAAATTTACTCTTTGTTGGCATTTTGTTATCAGAAACCTAATGTGTCCTCCCCACGTGCATTTGGAATCGAACCACACCCCGAGGTATTTAAAAGTTAAAACCTGTTGGATCATTCTTCCCATCATATGGAGCTGAAGCTGCGCGGGATCATGCTTTCTTGAAAAGACGACTAACTCTGTTTTCTCCGCAGAGAATTCGATACCAAGATGAACAGCCCAATCGGACAAGTTATCTAAGGTATCTTGCAATGGTTTATGCAGATCAATAGCTTTGGGTCCAGTAACTGAAACCACGCCATCATCTGCCAATTGTCTTAGTGTACATGGGGTTACTAGACAGCTGTCAATGTCATTTACGTAAAAATTATAGAGGAGCGGACTGAGGCATGAGCCTTGCGGGAGACTCATGTAACTATTTCTGAGTGTTGCCAAATCGCCATGTGAAAAATGCATGTGTTTCTCTGACAAAAGGTTGTGCAAATAATTATTTATAACCGCTGGGAGTCCATTTTGGTGAAGCTTGTCTGAAAGAACATCAATGGAAACTGAATCAAATGCTCCTTTAATGTCTAAAAATACAGATGCCATTTGTTGCTTTTGAGCGAAGGCAATTTGGATGTCAGACGAAAGTAATGCAAGGCAATCATTCGTCCCTTTATTTCTACGGAAGCTAAACTGAGTATCTGACAACAAACCGTTCGTCTCGACCCAAGTGTCGAGACGTCGTAGAATAATTTTTTCGAACAATTTTCTGATGCAGGACAACATCGCAATGGGTCTATATGAGTTGTGATTGGAAGCTGGTTTCCCCGGTTTTTGAATGGCGATAACTTTCACTTGTCTCCAGTCAGGTGGAACAATATTTTGCTCAAGAAACTTGTTGAACAATTCCAACAAACGTCTTTTTGCGAGGTTGGGCAGATTCTTCACCAAGTTGAATTTAATTCTGTCCAACCCTGGAGCGTTATTGTTACAAGACAAGAGTGCTATAGAAAATTCCATCATTGAAAATGGGTTATTAATAAAACCATTATTTGGAGGAGATTCCCGTATAATGCTCTGCGTAGGAACAGAATCTGGGCAAACTTTCCTAGCAAAGTCAAATATCCATCGGTTCGAGTATTCATCACTCTCATTGCCCACGGTACGATTCCTCATTCGTCTGGCCGTGTTCCAAAGAGTGCTCATTGAGGTATCTCTTGACAAACCTTCGACAAAATGTCTCCAATAGCTACATTTTTTGGCTCGAAGTATGCTCTTGTACTTGGTTTCTAAAACCATAAGTTTTTCAAAATTCTGAGGAGTTCCTCCTCCCCGTTTTAGAAACGTCTTGCAAGCATTTTGTTTTGCGAGTTTAGCCTCTGAGCACTCTTTGTCCCACCAGGGGTTGGGAGGCCTTCTGTTAGTAGTTGGCCCAGGAAAGCGTTTAGTTTGGGATTGTTCTGCTGCCTCCAGAATCGAACAAATGAGGAAGTCATATTCTTCAAGTGGAGGGAGCTCTTCCATTGAATTCAAAATACTAGAGATACTACTTTGGTATTTAATCCAGTCGATATTTTTTGTCAAATCATATGGAATACTAGCGGAAGTAGCAATGCAATTGCTACTGCTAATTGAGATGATGATTGGTAAATGATCGCTACCGTGTAAATCAGGCAGTATTTTCCAGGTGCAATCTAGTCGAATTGATGTTGAGCAAAGAGATAGATCTAATGCACTTGGGCGTGCCGGAGGTCTTGGGATCCGTGTCATGCTACCCATATTTAATACCGTCATGCTAAAATTGTCACAAATGTTTTGTATTAAAGATGATCTGCTATCATTGTAAACGGAACCCCACATAATACCGTGCGAATTTAAATCCCCCAGAATCAATCGTGGAGCAGGAAGGGCTTCAACCATTTCATTAAGCTGTTGCTGTCCAACTTGTGCTTTTGGAGGAATATAAACCGAAGCTATGCAAATATCTTTGCCTTTAATGTTTATTTGGCAAGCAACAACTTCTATACTAGAAGTTGAAGGGATGTTTAATCTATAAAAGGAATAGCATTTCTTAATTCCCAAAAGCACTCCACCATACGGAGAGTCTCTATCGAGACGTATAATGTTAAAATCATTAAAATTTAAAGCTATGTTTGAAGTAAGCCATGTTTCGCATAAAGCAAATACATCACATTTTTGACTATGCAATAATATTTTAAATGAATCAAGTTTTGGCATGATGCTTCGACAATTCCACTGCAGGACAGTGATTGTATCATTTGCGACGGGTGATAAATTATCCATCAAAAGATACAAAACCTGAGACAATTGGCCATTGAACTGATAACTGCTTCAAAAAGGTTCTAGCTATTGGAAGGAATGCCATTATGAGGGTCTTTAAGGGTTCAGATATATTGAATGCTGAGAAAATCCATTCAACAATTTCCGAAAACTTCAGTAATCCTGTTGGTGGCTGTGAAATGGAGCCCACTGGATTATTATCTTTTTCTGTACTAGATCCTGGATTGGTTTGTGAATTTGACAAACCAGGAGGCACAGTCTTTGGTTTTGACTTTTTTTGTTTAACACGGGGATCTTTTTTTGAAGATGAAATTTTAGGTGTCTTTTTTGGTAATTTGGAGGAAGACTTCTTTCTCTTAACTGACCCTTGGGTAGTGATAAACGAATTACCTTCACTATTTTCGTCAGAGTCAGAGTCCTCTGGTTCCTCTAGATTTGAAAACCCGTTTTCGGTTTCCAAAGGGGGGACATCAATGACCGTTTTAAGCATTTCTGCATATGTGCGCTTAGACCGTGCTTTTAAAGAAAGCTTAATTTTGTCTTTGTGCACTTTAAATGCAGTGCATACTGAAATATCATCATGAGGACTATTCCCACAATAAATACATTTTTCAATTTCCTTGTTGCAATCATTATCTTTATGAGGCCCTTCACACTTAATACATTTTGGTTTATTATTACAGTAAGTAGCTGTGTGGCCGAATTTTTTGCAGTTCGTACAATTCATTACATTTGGAACAAAAAGCCGAACAGGGAGGCGAATTTTATCGACATAGACATGGGACGGCAACGCAGACCCGGCAAATGTCACTCGAAACGAGTCTGATGGGCGATAAACTTTTTTTTCCTCTTCATGAACTACTGAGTACAGTTGTTTGCACTCCAGTATTTTCACACCCTCAAGCATAGAGTTCTTGAAACGACCAACACCATGCTTGAGTAAATCATCTACCGAAAGACTCGCTTCGGTAACAACACCGTCAATTTCGACATCTTTGGAGGGTATGTAAACTTTATACTCTTTATTGAAATGTTCCGAAGAGACAATATCATTCGCGTGTTTCAAATTATTTACCACAACACGAATTTTATCGTTATTTACTTTTATGATCTCTTTGATTGAAGAGTATCGTGATGTCAAACCTTTATTAATTTGAAAAATGTTTAATGGCTTTGATATACGTCTAAAAAAGACTATCCAAGGCCCAGAAGAGCTCTCCTGATATTTTTTCGTTCGTGGGGGTATCGGATTCATGCTAGGATTTACGTCCATGGATTCATCCATTACATTAAAATTTTTAACTAAACTTTAAAATAAAATTTGAAACCAACACTACACAGTACTCAATCAAAAGGAAAAGAAAAAACTTCTACCTTGAAATTGTTGTCTATCTCCGTTGCACTGCCGTGTAGATCCTCGTTGCTCTAGATGTTCTTGTTGGATGTATCTGGACGTTGATACAATGCTGAAGCTCACTGTAGCGATAGAATATGATGTGATGCTACTGCTACCTGACATCCAGCACCACTCGAATTCCGATTTGCTTTCGTCTTCGCCAGCTGTAACCAGCGCAGATCACCGGTGTATACCTGCGTGTTGTATGGCAGTGGAAAGACCGAGTTGTCTTGTCTCCTTCTTCCTAGTGCTCCGCACCGATATGCTTCTGCACCGAAGTGCCTTCGCACCGGTGTGCCTTTGCACTCTCCTGCTTCTATGTGCCTTTGCACTCTTCCTCTTCGATGTGCCTTTGCACTCTCCTGCTCAGCACTTGTGGCTGTATATTGCGGCCTGGGTAGAGTTTGGGAAACGCCCTTTGTTGTTTCCTTCACCAGCTTGGTCCAGCACTAGGGCTCTCTTATGCAGCACGACTATACGTTTTAACGGCTGCTGCCAACAGGTTTCTACCTGTAGTTCAACCGTTGTCGTATTTAAAGCGTGTAAACCAACCAGCGTTATTAAACTGTACGCTTCTATACACAACCTTCTCGGTTGAACGGCTATTACTGAATGATTGTCCTTTGCTGGCTACCCCTTTTTCCCATCTTTCTGGCAATACACAGATAGTCTTTTTGTAAAATTCGATCAATTTTTGAATTAATCACAATTAAAGAAGTATGTGGCCATGCTGCGTCGACCGGTACGAAGAGTAATCGGAAGAAGCAATGTTTGAACTAAACGGTGTGTGGGGTAGGACTTCGGGTTTTCACCTTTTCGGTATTTACCTTTATAAACCGTGCAAATCACTTACGCCACGTTCGCTCAGCAAGAGCATGCTCACCTTACATTTTCATCAATATAACATGACTTTCGGCGGCTGTTTTCTTTATATTGATTTAAGGAAACACACTTCGCCACACTTTATTACTTTATTCGCTACAAAATTCGACAGTATCATAGTAAAAGAAAGTATTGTTGCTTACGCTTCAGCTAAAAAGTAGTAGGAAATCGATTGAGAACGTTAACAAAAATATGCACTGTAAAAAAAGTTGAATACTTTCTGCATCCGTGCAAAACGTTTTCCGTTTTGTCATAATGAAAACGAGTGCAATGTTTCATCTGAATCGGAGTATTTGAAGCCTGATGAATTGCTAATCTTTTGTGGAATTGCTCTATTATATATCATTCGAGGTTTTTTTTTATTAAAAGTTTGTATTCTTTTTTCTTCTGATGAAATACTTGGTTATATAAAGGTACTCAAAACTAAGTTTAATTGTTTCAAATCGACCATTTATGGGAGAATTCAAATTTAGAATTTTCTTTGTTCCTATTATGGAGGTTTTAACATTACTGTCATTCGCCTCTTCGGGCCAGAAAAACTTTCTGACCCTACGTGCGGGGTTGGGAATCGAACCCAGGCGGGCTGCGTGAAAGGCATCAACTTACTCATCACGCTATACCCGTCCGCTTATATTAATTTAGAATTAGTTAGTCTTGAGCATTCCTTAAATTGCGGCAGAAATTTTATGTTAATTAGTTATCTCTACTAAAAGATGAAAAATAAATTACAGCTTGTTTTAGAATTGATTCAATTAAATTTGATTCAAAACTTAATACTCAAATATGACTTTTTTTACTGATCTGTTGATGAGCTAAATTGCACTATTTACATCGATCGATGAGAGAACGTTTGGCCAAATGATTAGTTCCGATATGTCGAAATCTTGCACGTGCTTTGGGCGTATTCCAATCGTATTTGCTCCTCTGTTTCGATCTTACGACGGTTAATAATTTTATGCAGCATTTCGTCATACTTGAAAATGAATGAATTGATTGAGCACAAAAACAAATAAAATGGTGGAAAGCTTATAAACCAGTTCACAAACTAGGCTAAGAATAGCCACTTCGCCACAGAAGCGAATCCCTCCATATGAAATACCATCGTTCATAGTTCGCGGAAGCTAAACAAATAGCATTTTCATCCAAGTGCACGCAACGTTGGATTTGTCACGAAATATTGAAACCGAGCAATCGTAAATACCATCAGTGCACTCACTAGTCACTAAATCAAACAACCGGTACTTGGTGGCAACTTCCAGAAGCTCTCTACAACACCTTCGGCGTCCAATCTGCTCGGAAAAGTTTAATAATTCAATACTCAAAATCTGCTCTCACAACTCACTCGAGAATCCTTAGCGACGACGTACTGCTGTTTGAGCTTTGACTGTGCACCGTGATGTGAGGATTGTCATCGAATTGTACAATTTCGCGCGTTCCATGATTTACCAGGGCCGAAGTGAGTGGAGGTCTGCCGGACGTTTGCTTTCGACTTCCGTATCGGGAACAGTTCACTCCACCACTAAATCCACCACCACCACCACCACCACCAACACCAGTAGCAGTAGCAGCAGTGGCGGCAGCAACACCAGGACCACTGCTGCCGCTGCTGGGAATTGTGGTCGTGGTAGCCGCAAAAGTGCAACGCTTACCACTGCTATTGCTTCTCACGCTTCCTCCACCAACCGGTACTCCACCACATCCATCGGTATGATGACAACTGCTGTTGTTGCTTGTATTGCTACCGTTACCGTGATTGTTTGGATTGCTGCTGCATCCCATGCCGAGGGTTTCCTCGCTACAGTTTCCACCGCAGCAGTCATGATGATGGCCAACGGGACGCCGGCCCCCACCGCCCCGGTTAATGGTTCGCGTTGACCGATGGTGATAGTAGTGGCTGTTGCAGTAATGGTGATGATGATAGTACGGATAACGCTGACTGTGATGACTACTGCGCTGGTTGAATGACTGACGATTGCTTCGACGCTGATGGCTGCTATCAAATAGACTAGTATCCTGGAAAACAGAAAACGGTTAGAGGAACCGTCGCAGTGCTCTTGATTGAGTAATTTCGAGATTACTTACAGATGATGAAGCTGCTACAACTGCAGCCATGTGGCACTGAAAAAGACAAAAACAAAAGAAAATGGTTACTATTTCATACACTGATTTTACGGTTCAAGTTGTATTGGTTAGCGATGTTGGCTGAAAAAGTAATATTTGAAATTGTTAGTTAGGAAGTCAAGTTTAAAGGCTTGTTGTGACCCTTGGAATTTTTGTTCAATCTCCATCTTATTGGTTCTTCTAACAGATTATCCTACTTCTATAATTCTATACTCGAAAGCTGAGACTCAATCTCTAGCAGCTACGTAGCGTACGCATCACCGAGGAATACGCGCTACAGTTGGAGACCGCTGTCTTCAAAGGATGAGCTGGTTGGCACGGCAGTGCTAAGACCAGAATTTGAATGACCAAACACAAGATAAGAGAGCTAAAAGATAAATGAGAAGATCGATAAGCTGAGGAACAACAAAGTCACTGACAATGACCGATTGTCAGCTAAGCAGACTCTTGGCGTTGCATTCATTTAGTGGAATTTGGCCTTTATTTCTAAAGAAGAAAGAAGAAATTCATCTTTAGCGAAGTACAGATCCTTTACAGCTGCTCTAAGAACTACATATCGTACGAACAGCAAAAATTGGACGACCGCTATGGGCCGGATATGTGAATAGGATACCGGACGCCAATACAATGGAATTGGTTCTTGAATCTGATCTTACTCCAAAAAATATGAAGGATTGCACCGTTTCTCAATATCCAGCTATATATATTTAGAAAATTTCTTCGAGAAGGTTAGATAAATTTTACCACACTTAGTTTGATATGATTGGTCAAGTTGTCTCAGAGAAAATTTTTATATTTTCCCAAGATCTGAGTTTCGGTTCCGGAACTACAGGGTAACATGCGCAAAATATAGAAATAATGTTCTTACAAGTTAAAAGAGTTTTAAAATCTGCTTTGAAAATTTCATTCTTATCTGTGTCGTAAATTATATGACGGTTAGATATGTTCAGTGTTGGTGATTTCCGATTATTTGAAAGAAGCTGCTCAATTTTTTTTTAATAACTATTTATTGGAATATGAGTTAAAATTAAATTATTAAGATTTAAATTGGGTGTTCAGCCACAAGTGGTGACTTTTCAGCCCTATTATATATATGATTTGGTTATTACCATGAGGACATTATTTGCTTCCGCAATTCTGAGATTTTTGTGTAGGGAAAATTCTAAACCTACTTGTATTGTGTAATGGGGAAAAGGAACTTATATACTAACTTACTAACTAATACAGAGAGCGAATCGATTCAATTGAAGATTGCATCGATTTTTGTCGGAATTTGCTTATAATATTATGTGATATTACATCTAATGGTTCTATATTTGTGAGTCTGTGTAACTCATTTGTACTAAATCAGGGAGGACGCTTCAAAATCATTTTCAGAATTTTATTCTGAATCCTTTGAAGCGTTTTCTTCCTGGTGGAACAACAACTTGACCAAATTGGTACTGCATAAAGCATGGCTGGTCTGAAAATTTGTTTATAAATTAACAACTTGTTTTTTAGACAGAGCTTAGAATTTCTGTTTATAAGAGGATATAAACATTTAATATATTTATTACACTTTGCCTGGATTCCTTCAATGTGATCCTTGAAAGTGAGTTTTTTGTCATACGTTAAACCTAAGTATTTAGCTTGATCAGACCATGTCAATTCCAAGCCATTCAATTTGAGAATGTGATTATTGTTTGGTTTAAGAAAAGAAGCTCTTGGCTTATGAGGAATGATAATTAATTGCGTTTTTGCTGCATTTGGTTTAATTTTCCATTTTGACAGATAATCACTGAAAATATTTAAACTTCTTTGTAGGCGACTGCAGATCACTCTTAGATTTCTACCTGTGGCTAACAGATTTGTGTCGTCACAGAATAGCGATTTCTGACAACCAACGGGTAGATTTGGAAGATCAGAAGTGAAAATATTATACAAGATTGGAGCTACGCTCGAACCCTGCGGAACACCTGCTCGTACGGGTAGCAATTCAGATTTACAATTCTGATAGCTAACCTGAAGAGTACGATCAGTTAAATAATTTTGAATCATTTTGATCAAATAAATAGGAAACTGGAAATCAGACATTTTTGCTATTAAACCTTTGTGCCAAACACTGTCGAATGCTTTTTCTATGTCTAGAAGAGCAACTCCAGTGGATAACCCAGAAGATTCATTTGCTTTTATCATGTTCGTTACTCTGACAAGTTGATGAGTAGTTGAATGTTCATGACGAAATCCAAACTGCTCTGGTGGAAAAATTGAATTCTCGTTTATATGAGACATCATTCTCAACAAGAAAATTTTTTCAAAAAGTTTACTGATAGAAGAAAGTAAGCTAATTGGTCGATAACTTGATGTTTCTGCTGGATTTTTATCAGGTTTCAGGATAGGAATTACTTTAGCGTTTTTCCATCTTTTTGGGAAGTAAGCTAATGAAAAACACTTGTTGAAAATTTTAACCAGGAGTCTCAAGGCAAGATCGGGAAGATTTTCAATAAGAATATTAAAAATTCCATCATTACCAGGAGCCTTCATGTTTTTGAGTTTCCTAATAATTGATTTAATTTCATCAAAATTCGTCTCAATAATGTCATCGTGTGATAACACTTGGGTTGAAATATGCTCATATTTCAGTGAGACTTCATTTTCAATAGGACTCACAACGTTCAAATTAAAATTGTGTACACTCTCGAACTGCTGAGCAAGTTTTTGAGCTTTTTCGCCATTTGTAAGAAGTATTTGATTTCTTTCCTTGAGAGCAGGAATTGGTTTCTGAGGTTTTTTAAGAACCTTAGAAAGTTTCCAGAAAGGTTTAGAATATGGTTTAATTTGTTCAACTTCTTTAGCGAAATTTTCATTTCGCAAAGAAGCTGCTCAATACTTTTCTATATTGCATACAACATTTTCAATCCGGTAGAAGATGCTACAAGAACTCGTGTCTCTCAATGCATGGACCGTGAGAGAATTTTTCTACATTTCTTCGCTCCACTTCATACTCTGAGTACTTCACGGCCCTTAAAAAAATTAAAGTCTGATAATGATCGGTGCTGTGTGGAATTTACCACTTTTATATTCCATGGCAAGTTGACAATTATCGCTGAAATTCGAATCGATGATGATTCTCATACTAGGTTGCAATATTTCAAAAAACCTTTGTGTGGAGCATCCACAGACATTTTCATACACACAACTTATACAAAGGTATAATAGAAAAATAATTTTATTGCAATTATCCACTACCCGTATAGAATCAGATAGCAAAACGATAATGAGCGGCCGTTTGTTGCTTCAGAGAGAATCCCCACAGCAGCGAGCTAACTCGTGATGCTCAGACGGGTCATCGAGAGAAATTCGCTCTCGCATTGGTATCCATTCTATGTTGAATGAACCATGCCGGTTTTTTGTTGCAGCGATGATATCCGTCTCTCTTTGATGGAACTGATTGAATCGTGTAAAGAGTTGCTAGATAAAAGCGAATACTACTATGAAAGCCATCATTGGATATGTTACCAACATATTATAAGTTCAGCAGGAAAAAATTTTCCATTCAAATGTAGATTATATAGACAACGACTTCGTTCGAATTAAAGCTGGTTGATTTTTCTCTCATGCACTATCTAGATTGAGCCAATTAAACGAAAACCTGTGCTCCTGTTACTGCTGTATACAAACTTATTTTCGAATTTTCAGTTCGGTAATGTTTCTACGGAAAAACTCATCACTTTAATCGAAATTACCGATTTATCCGCTATGCTTACGTAAATTGACGTATTCCGTTTATCTTTTTACCGAAATTCGGCTGTCTATAATACATATACCGAAAACTTTTGTACCGAACAGTTTTCACTTTGAAATAATTTGGTAGATTTGAAAGAAATAGTACTGAATAATCAGTAGTTTATCAGTTTTCAACGGATCGTTCGGTAAATATTAACGAATCCAATTGTCAGCACGCTATATTGATTTTTAGTTGAACTTGATCAAATTCAGTAAAATGGAGTCAGTTTTAAACAAATTCAATGTCTAGATTCTCGTTATTTGTTATTCTTCGAGTTAATTATGGATTTTAAGTTGTGAGTTAAGCACAATGATGATTAAAGTGATTATAATTATGATGCTTTTCCGCAGGCGCTCTTCTTCGTTCTGTAAAAAAATGGTAGCACATGCTCTAGTTTCTAAATACTCGGTTCTTGCATCAGCAACAGGCGATACTCCCCAAGCACATTGGTTCCATGCAAATGCAAACCACCATAAGGCGCGTTTGCCTTGCAAACGTATTTTCCGTATTTTTAAAGCTCATAGCTCAGTGATCTGTGAAAGAATTTATATAATCTAACTACCAATAGAATTGAAATTTTTCAACTTAAACGTATATAGCAAAAGCATTGCAGTATTTCAATAGTACACTATTGAAAAACCTGTCTCATTTGATCCATGTCAACACCAGCCAATCAGAACGCGTTCTAAGGAAGAGAACAAAATATCTGCTGCTGTACAACAAATCGTCCGGGAAAAATGTTCCGAAAAGTGGTGAATATCGCAGTGAGTTCCTTAATTTGGTCCTTGTGAATGCTAGAAACGAATCCCTACAACATATTGATAGTTTCTTTCAATAAATTATGCAAATCCGAAATGAAATAATCGACATTAAAATTCTGTATGCGGCTATTTTTATAGCCGTCAGGACCGCCCATTAGTGAAAAGGCTACAAACGAAATCAGGTAAAAACAAGTCTCTCAACAAAACTTGAATCATTTTGGATTCTATCGCCACTGCGAGCAGATGTATTTTGTGTCGTTTGCAAAACTAGTTTCGCTTCCGACAAGAGCGATTACGTCACAGATGCCAGTCATTTGCATTGGTGGAAAAGCAACGGTGGAGAGCATTACACAAAATCAGTCGTTCTAATGGCTCTAAAAGTTTTCTAAAGAACTATTAGGAGTTCTTGCTCGCAAATCGAAGGGAAATATCCTCAGTTTAGTGCAAATCTAGAACTGTTTGATTTGGTTTTTGCACTTTTCACTGTGTGAAATTCACAGTAATCTAGATCAAGTGAAGCCTTCTTTGTTTTTGCAAAAAATGTGGAAAAGGGGAATGCTTGCATAATTCATACAATTGATCAACTAATTGATGTTCGGAAGTGTTAAGGAACATGTCAGTTGTTTTCGTATTCACGACATCCAGTTATGTCTCTGACACTACCCACCCGCCTTTTTCTTGTTTCGATTATAGAGGTTTTAACCATAATGTCATTCGCATTTTTGCGCCAGAAAAGCTGTCTGACCCTATGTGCAGGGTTGAAAATCGAACCCAGGTGGGCTGCGTGAAAGTCATCGACTTACCCATCACATTGTATCCGTCCCCTGATTGGATTATTATTTTTATTATGATCATCATTTTAAGCATTTGTAATCTCGGCATATGTAAAAATTCTTGACTGTTTTATTGACAATATTACTACACAAACGGCTGTTCAAATTTCATATAAATCGCGAAGTATGAGATTCCAATTCATGTCTTCTCAATTAAACTTCAATCCATTGAAATTCTTTGATTGATTTTACTCAATCGCAGAATCGTGTTCAACTAAATTAAACACTTCAATACGATTAAATACACGTGCTCATGTGTGCTCGGTTCCGACGGACTCAGTTATTCAAAACGTTATACTTTTTCGTTTTCTTTACAAAATCGTTCAAATGAGTGCATCGTTCGCAAAGGCGGTGTTGTGTTTTCTTCCTCCATTCCAATACGTACCGGTTTCAAATCGTATTTTTATATGACGCCATTGCCCTGTAATTCCGAAACCGGAAGTCAGATCGGGATAAAATTGCACAGTAACTTTTGAGACAATAAGAGCTTTAATTTAAATCAAAATATGTGAAAAATGGTTAAACCATCGCTGAGAAATCGAAGCGACTTCCGTTTTTGGAGTTTTGCTCCACCACGTTTTATAAAAATTTGCATTTCTCTTCGCCATTGCATAACCTTTCTATACGAGAAAGTCAAAGTCTAATAGGGAACTCATCGATTTCTCTGTTATGACTGAATCGATTCAAAGGAAAACTATTCTATTCACATCTGCTGGTTTTGAATTTATTCTATATCCGCCTTCCGGTTTCGCAATTTGCTAATAAGTAAACATAAATAAATCCGTCATGTAAATGAATGTCTTGCCAGTAAGCGAGACCGGGACTGGATGATCGAGTTTTGCTTTCGAAATTTCTAAACTCTTTCTGATTAGACTTTCTAATAAACGGTTCCGTCATGAAGATACACCTTATGAGCACATATGTATTTTTTGACGTAGGACTATGTTTTTCTTTACTATACTCACCTGGGTGCATTTTCAAAATTTCACAACACGAAAGTGTAACGAAATTACTCCAGATTTGTTTGCTTAATATCTTTTTCCCTGTATGAGTATTTCTCTAATTCTTTCACCAAACGAATGGAAAAAGAAGTAGGATTGTTGTTTACGAAATTACGATTACGAAAAAAATGTTAAAATAGTGAAAAAATAGGTCCAAACACGAAACATTGAAATTAAGCGTATCTATAAATAGACCTTGTTGCACGTTCACTCGCTTCAGTCTATGATAATCCCAGAACGGAACTACACCTGTGACCCGGCATTATTCAACTGGTGCTGCAGTCAATGGCGAATTTGAGGTTCCGTTCATCCAGCCTAAACACAGAAATAAACTACAACTAGTTTTTCTATGAACATAACATAATAAAAGTGATTGCATAATCCAGCTTCTAGTCATTTGCATTGGAGGAAAAGAAAACGAAAAGTGGACAATGATGGGGAACATTATACAAAATCAGCCGTTATACTGGCTCTAAATGTTATCTAAAGAACCATTAAGGTTATTTTCTTTGCAAATCAAAGGTAAAAATCATCAGCTTAGTGCAAATCATGTATAACTTGGTTAGCTTCGTACACTTTTCGCTGTGCGGAATTCGTTCGAGAATAGTGTTTAATATCGTAGAGAATTCTACAATTTGGCCCCTCCGAATGCCAGAATTGAATCCCGAGCTGAATTTTGATCATTTCTTTCAATAAAGTATGCAAAGTATGATCATTTCTTTCAATAAAGTTTCCAAAATGAAATAATCGACATAAAAATTTTATATTTTGCTGTTTTTGTGAAAAAGCTAGAAACGAAGTCACGTAAAAAGAAAGATCTAAACCAACATTGGTTCAGTTTGGAATTAATCGGAAGTGCGAACAGATGTGTTTAGGTTCTTTCGCAAAGTCAGTTTCGCTTTAAATAAGATCGATTGCGTCATACAACTTCTGATCGTTTGCATTGGAGGCAAAACGAAAAGTTGACAACGATGAAGAACATTATATAAAATCAATCGTTCTGATGGTTCTAAGTTTTATCTAAAGAAGTATTACTTTCTTTACAAATCAAAGGCAAAAACCATCAGTTTAGTCCAAATCTAGAACAATAACAGAAAGTAACAGAAAAATACATTTAAACGGCCCGAAAAATGAAAAATGATAATATGTGTCAAATGATTTTGTTCCAAACTAATTTTCAGTGTCTCCACACAGAAGCAAGCAAAGAGTTAATTGGATTTCCTCATATACATTAATTTAATGTTATAAAACCGGTTTTCAATCAGAATAAGTGTTGTCACGAATCCATACGACGTCCAACGTCATGGGTTCCACAATTCGGTGCGAAACGTTAGCGCTGTAAATAAATGCGCAATCCTACGTCAGTAAACGTCTTGAACATTACCAGCTACAAATTTTTGTCCATATTTTTCAAATGCAAACCTTAGAGCACAATTTAGATGAGCTGGATATAATATTCTGTTTAGTCTTTTTTATCGATTATCGCAAGACTCGTTGTCATTTGCTTCGGAAACGAGAATCGAACCCGGGTTTGATATGTGAAAGGAGCCTTCTTCTGTGTCTCCACATTCTATTATATTATCGTATTGTTCTCTAATTGAATGTTATCTAAAGAACTATTACTTTCTTTGCAAATCAAAGGTAAATTAGAATAATTTAAAAATGTTCTGCGAAGAGTTGTCCAGGATCATTAAAATTGTCTTCCGTAAAACTTCAAAGCACAGTTCGACTTTGGAAATCGTTTCCAAATCTCTCCTCTGTTTGGAATCATTTTGAAGTTTCATTCACTACTTTCAGGAAAAGCAAATCATATTAAATTAAATGTTATTTGTTGTACTTCCAAAAGTCGAATAAAACTTTACGATATCAAATCTTCCAACATAATTCCTATCCCAACATTGGCTATCAACCCACGGCGCTATCCGTGCTGTTTGTGAAGTTTTGCCCAACATCTAGCTTCCTTTTGAATTCTTTACGAAAGCAGAAACTTTCATGTCCACAAACGAAGGCCGGAACAAAGTGAAAATGGGTGCAACCGAACCCTTCACCATTTTGCACCCCATACAGTTGCCAGCGTATTGACAGACCAACTTTTGGTTTTTACCTCCTGTTCGTCTGACGTCCTTTGCTTCCAGGAATCCCCACTGCCCACCGTTTCCACTTTCCCTTATCTAATTTACCATTGAAGGGTGTTATTTATCATACCGCTTTCATATCTCTGAATGAATACCATTTTAACTTTGCCAACAACGTCTTTATGTTCTTCAATTAGGTCATAAGCTTCCGGTGAAAACAACAAAAAAAAAAACATACTAGACGAAGTCTTTCACCAATGAGAATGGAACTAAGGATTGGGAGAAATCCTATCAACTTTTATCTTTATCTATCGTTCACCTTGTCCGCTGGTGTCACCACAGTTGCTACAGTAGGGATTCTTCGTAACCAGCTCAATCCACAATGGCTTCGGTGGAAGTTGGAAAAAAAGTTGAAGTATCGGAAAGGTTAGAGGTCAGCTCAGGAAAGAAGAGCCAAGCAAAAGTACGTATTTTACTGCACGCGGTTGTTGAAAGAAGATCCTCATAAACAGATGGAGAGCTTCCTCTGGTCGCGAACACCAAATAGCACACTGTGCTGCTGCTTTGCCAGACATTTTCCCGCCCAATTGAACAGTGCCAGCAGTGAATATTAGTCGCATGACGCTTTTTCCCGCTGTGATACCAATATATGGCGAAGAAAGAGGGAAAAAATCTGATTATTGCTAAACCTAGTTGGTTGAGGAAAAATGAGAAAATTCAATTTATATTATGGGGATCATCTTGTCTGGCGGAGTGTGTATGTGTTTATTTATTATTATTTTTCATGTACCGCAAAAGCTTCTCGCCACAAGAGCTCTGCACAAAAGGAAATGTAAAGGGCCACAACTGAACAAGCACATGCTGAATCTATCAGAATCCTTACTATTGGTAGGGGATTGGTTGGTTCTTCGTGGTGTGCTCGCTGGATTTGACTTACAGTGTGGTCTGAACAGAACAACGAGTAAACGTTGAACATCGCGGATTAGACGGACTTAGTGCTATGATCAACGGACACAAAGTACACATTGTTCGGACTGGAAAATGTAGTAAGATTCACAGCTTTCGCATGGAGGGGTGGTATCGTTCGAACAGGATGTTACTGGCGGTGATCCTGAGAAGGTAATGACCGGAGAGATGGGGATGCTTATTATCCAGTGTCATTGTTAAATTAGGTATTGGTATTGGTTATCGATAGGTAATTGAGGGCTGAGATTCCTATTTCCGGTACTTACGGAATCAGAATCCGGATACCGGTATATAAGCCGACGACGGTTTGTAGGGCCAGCAACTAACATGGACTAAAAATTGAAACAGTCTGGCAAAATCTTAATTTTTTCAACCACTTTTGTTTCTTTGATTTATATTTGCGGTACATTATATTAAACACTTATCACTCCGTAATTCCGGAACCGTAAATCGGATTTGAATAAAATTCAGGAATTCTACCAAGCCTTGTAGTAAAATTTTATGGCATGGCTAGATGAAAGGTGCAAAATGTCTGTCTGTGTATGTTTCAGAAAGTCTCACTCACGTTTCTCAGAGATTTTTTATTTTTTTATTTGTGCTTCAGGGGTTAATTTTGAAGTTTTCATGTCTTCAAAAGAATTTTTGTTTGAAATAGCCCGCTTCTTTAAATATAATCAAAGTTGTAATTAACTCACCTACAAGAGAAAAAACTTTTTTGCATACAATACGAGATAGAGCATTTATTTCTTTAGAAAAACTGTAGATCATGTTTAAACAAGAAAACATGCTGAAGACATGCACACTTTAAAAAGCATTGGTGTCGAGATATGATGCATTGTTTATTAGAGACACCCAAAACCAAGTTTTTGTATCATAACTTTTTTCAATAAATTTTTAGAATCTTCGGATGTTCTACAATTATATTTTAATTATTAAAATACATATTTTTGCCAAAGACTGCATATTTTTCACAAACTTTAAGTGAATTTAAATTGTGACTTCTAATTTTTCTAATAGTGTTTGACAATATTTTCAAACTTTGTTGAAACTGGTTACACATATTTCCACATTTTCGAGATATTGATACTTGAATATGTAGTATTTTGTAATTAAATTGCTCAAAAACTTTTCACAGCTAAAAATGTAATATGTGTAACCAGTTTCAACAAAGTTTGAAAGTATGGTCAAACACTATTAGAAAAATTAGTAATCACAATTTAAATTCACTTAAATTTATTTGAAAACACACTTTTAAAACGCATGTTCTAACATAACCTAATACTCACTTGTAGGTGGATTAATGACAACTTTGATTATATTTAAAGAAGCGGACTATTTTAAAACAGAAATTCTTCGGAAAACATGAAAACTCCGAAATTAACCCCTGAAGCACAAATAAAAAAACGCGTGTTTTGACATGATTGGGACCATTGTGCATCTCTGAGAAACATGAGTGAGGCTTTCTGAAACATACACAGACAGACATTTTGCACCTTTCATCTAGCCATGCCTAATTTCACTGCATTAAATTTATTAGCAAAAAAAGAATCATTTAGGGGTTAGCCAAATTTTGTGCTAGGGCACATAACGGTTTTTATTATTTTTACGTTTCATATTTGACACATCAGTGCAGAGCAGCTCCAATTGAACTGCATATTTGTCAATTTTTATGGCTGCGTCCTGTTGTTTACACTCTTCTCTAACCACTTGTGCAGTTGTTTATTCGTTTTCTTTAGTTTGTTTCGAAATGCGTGGACTTTCAGCAGAACAGCGTCGAAAAATTGCGTACAAATGGTGCACAGAACGCGGACTGTCACTGAAAAAGACAGCAAAAAATGGAAGGAGTAAGTGGAAAAGCCGTGCGAAATGCAACCAGGAAGTTCGGTGAGGATAACACCTTTGAGGATAAACCGCAAAAGGGTCGAAAAAAAGGTCTTGCTAATACTCAGTTGGATAAACGTATACTGAAGGCGTTCGAGCAAAAGAAGGAGGTGTCAGTTCGGGATGTGGCCAAAAAGTGGGCACTTCGAAGACAAATGTGCTTCGTGCTAAAGAACGTTTGAATGTTCAAACCTATAAGAAGCAGAAATAACCAAAACGTAGTCCGAAACAAGAAGCATCGATCAGGCCGAGGGTTCGAAAGCTGTACAATACGATTCTTGCTGGAAATTTGAACTGCATAATCATGGACGACGAAACCTACGTGAAACTCGATTACAAATTCTTGCCGGGACCACAATATTATACGGTGCGAGATAGAGCAAGTGTTAAACCAGCCCGAGACATCGATTGAATTCGAAAAATTTTGTAAGAAAGCTATGGTCTGGCATGCAATTTGTAGCTGCGGTAAGATTTCGAAATCCTTCATCACCACTGCTTCAATGAACAGTGAAATATACATCAAGGAATGTTTACAAAAACGACTTCTACCCATGATTCGAAGCCACAAGGATCCTGTTGTCTTCTGGCCAGATCTTGCTTCTTGCCACTACTCGAAATCAACGGTAAAATGGTATACTACTAAAAATGGCACTTTCGTCCCAAAAGACATGAATCCACCAAATTGCCAACAACTTTGACCAATTGAGGAGTTTTGGGTATTAACGAAGGCACATCTTAGGAAACATGTCTCGGCAGTCGAAACCATTCAACAGTTCGAAAGAGATTGGAAAAAAATGTCAAGACTTGTCGCCAAGAAGTCTGTACGAAATTTAATGAGGAACGTTCGCAAGAAGGTGCGCCAGCGCGTCTACAATGGCTAAGTAGCAAATGTTGACATTATTATTCTGTTGTTGTAGTCTAATATTATCAGTTTATCGAATAAAATTTGAATATTTAACATTTGTGAATTATTTACAGCGAAATCAAAGTGCGTTCATACTTTCTGGGACAGTCTTTATATTCACAATGCATCAACACGATTCATGTAACTTGGAAGTTGTCCCAATGAACAGTAGTAATAAATTTAAAATAATTCCAGTCCTTGGGTTACTGTATCTATATAAACCGGTTCTTCCCAGAAACCAACAATTTGCTACTGAAGTAACAATTACATATGCTTTTGGCCATCAATATTGTTTCTGAATTATGTGTGAGATTCAGCCTAACGAGGAAACACTAAAGATTTATAAACCGTTTAGCATAAAAGCCCCTTTTCTTGTTTTCTGCATAGCTCTATGTATAAACTTCGCGTGTTCATCATATTCAAATAGCTTATGCTGGTATTGCTACATTATTTCCTCTTTGGTGTAGACCGAAAAAACTAGATGGAACTGTTTCGACTGCCCTCTCCTTATCACCAACAGAAGAACCAGCTGAATATTAGTTGTCGGTTATTGAGCCTTAAGACAAATTGGAGTTTGATCTGTTCCAAAATGTATATCTTTTAGTATTAGAACTAAAGTTTTTTTTTCAGATTTCTGAAAGTGCTTATTCTGTTTATATTACGATACCCAACGCAAAAGCTTACATAGGCACATTTTCATTGGTATCCTGCAAAGGTTTTGGCAAATTCATTGTAGAAACTTTGAAACAGAAATCACACCATTATATTATCTGGAATTTGCTTTAATAACCATAGAGTAATTAAAAGTAAAGTGCTAGTCAAGGTTTTTCCTGACAAACATTCAACAAAACGTCGCAAATGGTTATACTTTTTCGTACAAAGTAGGCATGTGCATTTATTAAAGCAATGGGGGTTTTAGAAAAGACCTACTAGCAGCTGAACTGTTCTCTGACTCTGAAGTCTTTGATTGTGAATATCTCTTATTATACCTAACGTATCAACATATTTCTTGCTACATGTCATCGGAAATATGATAAGCATTTAATGATAAAATTTTCAGTTTTATGACAAAACCACAAATAATTCAGAATAAAAGTTTTCTCAAATGTATGGTAGCAGTGAGTATTAGAGAAGAAAACTCCTAACGCGTGTGTGTGCCTTTCTTGTACCCACGACGACGGTTTTGAAAGGTCGGGTTCGGGTTTAGAAAAAAACATATTGGTCGGGTTCGGGTCGGGTACGAGTGAGGATGTTTGCATTTTTAATGGGTACGGATCCGGTTAGGGTTAAAATATTTAGTCGAGTTTCGAATATTTGAACCCGAATAGCCGTTTATTTTTGGTCTCAAGTCGGGTACGGGTAAAGATTTTCATTTTTATTGGGTACGGGTTTGGTGTAACTACCAATAAATTCGAAATTTTTAAGCATTAGTTTTGGGTATTAACGAAGGCACATCTTAGGAAACATGTCTCGGCAGTCGAAACCATTCAACAGTTCGAAAGAGATTGGAAAAAAATGTCAAGACTTGTCGCCAAGAAGTCTGTACGAAATTTAATGAGGAACGTTCGCAAGAAGGTGCGCCAGTGCGTCTACAATGGCTAAGTAGCAAATGTTGACATTATTATTCTGTTGTTGTAGTCTAATATTATCAGTTTATCGAATAAAATTTGAATATTTAACATTTGTGAATTATTTACAGCGAAATCAAAGTGCGTTCATACTTTCTGGGACAGTCTTTATATTCACAATGCATCAACACGATTCATGTAACTTGGAAGTTGTCCCAATGAACAGTAGTAATAAATTTAAAATAATTCCAGTCCTTGGGTTACTGTATCTATATAAACCGGTTCTTCCCAGAAACCAACAATTTGCTACTGAAGTAACAATTACATATGCTTTTGGCCATCAATATTGTTTCTGAATTATGTGTGAGATTCAGCCTAACGAGGAAACACTAAAGATTTATAAACCGTTTAGCATAAAAGCCCCTTTTCTTGTTTTCTGCATAGCTCTATGTATAAACTTCGCGTGTTCATCATATTCAAATAGCTTATGCTGGTATTGCTACATTATTTCCTCTTTGGTGTAGACCGAAAAAACTAGATGGAACTGTTTCGACTGCCCTCTCCTTATCACCAACAGAAGAACCAGCTGAATATTAGTTGTCGGTTATTGAGCCTTAAGACAAATTGGAGTTTGATCTGTTCCAAAATGTATATCTTTTAGTATTAGAACTAAAGTTTTTTTTTCAGATTTCTGAAAGTGCTTATTCTGTTTATATTACGATACCCAACGCAAAAGCTTACATAGGCACATTTTCATTGGTATCCTGCAAAGGTTTTGGCAAATTCATTGTAGAAACTTTGAAACAGAAATCACACCATTATATTATCTGGAATTTGCTTTAATAACCATAGAGTAATTAAAAGTAAAGTGCTAGTCAAGGTTTTTCCTGACAAACATTCAACAAAACGTCGCAAATGGTTATACTTTTTCGTACAAAGTAGGCATGTGCATTTATTAAAGCAATGGGGGTTTTAGAAAAGACCTACTAGCAGCTGAACTGTTCTCTGACTCTGAAGTCTTTGATTGTGAATATCTCTTATTATACCTAACGTATCAACATATTTCTTGCTACATGTCATCGGAAATATGATAAGCATTTAATGATAAAATTTTCAGTTTTATGACAAAACCACAAATAATTCAGAATAAAAGTTTTCTCAAATGTATGGTAGCAGTGAGTATTAGAGAAGAAAACTCCTAACGCGTGTGTGTGCCTTTCTTGTACCCACGACGACGGTTTTGAAAGGTCGGGTTCGGGTTTAGAAAAAAATATATTGGTCGGGTTCGGGTCGGGTACGAGTGAGGATGTTTGCATTTTTAATGGGTACGGATCCGGTTAGGGTTAAAATATTTAGTCGAGTTTCGAATATTTGAACCCGAATAGCCGTTTATTTTTGGTCTCAAGTCGGGTACGGGTAAAGATTTTCATTTTTATTGGGTACGGGTTTGGTGTAACTACCAATAAATTCGAAATTTTTAAGCATTAACATTTATTGCAATAACGTCAAAGTAGTTCAGTAGTAGAATTTTGAAAAATCTGTTTGAATGCTGCCATGTCTGCACCAGTACCTCAGAACGCGATCTGAGGAAGAGAACAAGTTATCAGTGCTGCCGTAAAACTGTATCGGTATAAAAGATGAACATTTCAACTTTGCCACATTATTTTCTGTGCATACTGAACAGCAACATCAAGGACCTCACGCTATTGAAATGAAGCGAGCAGCAGAATTGTGCAAAGGAACCTCATTAGAAGAACATTTTTTACCAGTGTGTAGCAATGGAAATCGTCAGAGCTTGATGGGAGCGCTATGTTTGAGAATACCGCTGCGCAGTTAAGCTGTCTGGAATTCGAATCGAAATGCATTGTGAGTTCCACAATCGATTTTTTTATCTTTTCCGGAATCCAATTGGGAATCGAAATGAATATCGAATCAAATTTCGAAAAATTTTACCGAGTGTGCACGTTAAAATTCATATCATTGCATTTCTAGGCACTTCTCAGTGCCATAGATCATCATAAAGAATTATTTAAATTTTCTTTATTTTTTACCAAACGCAAAGATTCTTCAAAATGGAAGTTGAAAAAAGTTTGCGCCATCACTAACACATTCAATTACTTCCGGTCGTGCAAAAATGATAATATGCTGTACGGAAAGTTAAAAAAAGTCTTGGAATTACATTCCTTCTGTGGGATTTAGCCTTTCTGTTTCAACAGACTTCGCAGCCGATTGAGAGTGTACAGAACTATTGCATGGCTAGTGCTACGATCCTACTGACACTAAAAATTCTTCCAGATTGGGGCTCGAACATACGACAACTGGCTTGTAATACCAGTGCCCTATGCATTGAACCGCCAACTTGGGTTGAAAAAACTCGTTATGAATATAGATGCTCGGTTCTTACGCTCCGAATCATCTTCGGTAGTTTATAATGAAATATTGTGTTAATGAAGAAATGCATAAACAATCAATGCGTAATCAATCAACGATAAAAACTTTAAAAATGTCTTTATATGAGACCGGAAAGGGAATGCCAAGTAACACATGGATCAATAAGTCCCGAGACTAACAATGAAAACAACATTTTTTTTGCAAAATTTTTTTACATGATTTATAAAAAAAATTATCTTTCGCTTCAAAATAAGCTTCAGTTTCAGCGATGACCTCCTCATTTGAGCCAAATCTTTTTCCCTGGAGCATTTTTTTAAGATCAGCAAAGAGCCAGTAGTCACGTGGGGGCTAAATCTGGCGTGTATGGGGGGTGGGGAAGCAGATCAAAGCCCAATTCGTTCAATTTAAACTGCTTTTCTGCATCATCGACTCGTTGCTGTTTTTATTCCATCGAAAGCAATCGCGGCACCCACTTGGAAAAACCCTTTTTTATGCTCAATTTTTCATGAAGGATAGTAAATACACTTCCATATGATATCTGTGTCATGTCAGCAATCTCACGGAGCTTCACTTTATGATCTTTCATTATAATTTTTGTCGCTTCACTCACATTTTCCGGTGTAACGGCTTCCACAGGTCTACCCGAGCGTTCCGCGTCATTTGTGTCGGTACGACCACGTTTAAACTCGGCGAACCACCGACAAATCGTTGCTTTTGATGGACAAGAGTTCGGATAACATTTTTCAATCCATTGTATCGCTTGCACAGTGTTTTTACCCATTAAAAAACAATATTATATCAAAACACGAAACTCGGTTTTTTCCATTTTTTAAACAAATTACAAAACGACTTCACTCCAACCTCGATAACTCAGCTGTTTCTGGTCGGATCGACTTAAAATTTTGACCCGTTTCAAGCAAAGGTTAGTACTCTTGAAAAACGTGGTTACTGGTTTACTACGAGCGCCATCTCTGCTTTAGTCTCCATGTGTTATTAACTGATGAAACCTGTGCACAGAGATAAAATTAACCTTTACTTAAGCAACACTACAATTACATCCTGTTGCAAAATCTTTATCGACGTCCTAGACGAAAATTGGAAACTACCCTGCGTTTTTGGAATTTTAATTTATGAGGTGCTGCTATCATCCCAATAATAACAAATTATTTAAATAATTACAGGGTTGTGTACAAGACATTGAAACGTAATTGAATTATATTAATGGTATAAAACAACTCTAGTTTAAAAGTATATTATTTTAGATGGCGCATATGAAGAACTATTTCTATTATTTCTGATTGTGCTGTGTTGTTCGTTGTGTGTAATCATATTTGATATTGGACTTGTTATTATTTTATATCTTTTATTTAGACCAATTTCAAATCTATTTTTGTCGTGCTTCATAAAGACACAGTTAGAGTTTCAGCAAGCCGATGTTATTCGTATTCACGTCAATTCGGTTATGTCTCTGACATTATCCTCTTACCTAACAGCGGCATTGCTAATTAAGAAAAATATGAAATATCTTTAAAGGAACGATCTCACCAGTGTCCTGTATTGTCCTCTCAAAGTTTGTCTAACAACGATGTTATCATAGTAGAAAAACAATTAACGATCGACATTCACCACAGTTTTTACAATTATCATAATTTTAAGGGCACATTAAACGTATCCCTACTAAACAGACGAATATCACCATTTTCAGGTTTTTTCAGTATTCCCAAATCACTTCCCGGAAGTTAAAGCAACAAAAGATGAATTTTATAGATGACCTAATCCCTAATACGAATTCAGAATAACCTAATTTTCCAAATGACGGAAAATTTTATTTGTAATGACTAAATGTTAGATTAGCATGAATTTGACTGGTTTCGACTGTAACTTGCATTCTGCAAGCACTTGCATTTAAATGCACCTTTAACCAGTCAAGCAGATGTGTGCTTCTGTGACTCAGTCGATTATCAGACGTACTTTGTGATCCAATGATTCTCGGTTCAAGTCGCGCGGCCGTTCTGATCAGTATTCTTTGGTTTTATTTCAATGAATTTCATGTTATGAAATTTAAGACACAACATTGAATGTTCTTTCTGCGTGAACTGCGCCGCTTCATTTACGGTGCATCTAATTAGATGTAAAATCACAGAATTCTTTCGAAGTGTGAAGATCATTAGTGAATAAACATCTTTGAAATCGATTTTTTTCACAATAAATTGGCTCAAATGGCGGAATTTTGTGGTGTATGAGACTCCGGGCCTCGGCTCAAAAGTCAGTTTACGCAGTGATTGTGTAGCCTTCCACAATTCTTCAAATAACCAGGGGAATGTGCCTCTTGAAGCAATTTGTTCCGTTTGGTTCCTTTCACACGAGAAAACTAGGAGTAGGTAATGTCAGAGAGATTGAGGTAGGGCTGAGAACGAGAGAAATAAAAATTATGTGTTCTAATACTACTAAAGTTCCTGCAGCTGATGTTCGAATTTTTCGAATACGTTCTATATGGTCTTTTTGGGATCCTGGAAAGGACCATTTTCGGCTTTGGAGATGTAAAAAGAGCTGTTTATTATATCAATTTATAATATTGTGACATTGTCAATATTATTTCTCCGATGTTTACAACTTTTCAGTGAATTTTTTCAAATGCCAAGGATCAGAAGCTAAATTGGTTGGTTGGTACAATAGTAGTACGCTTTTTTCGTAAACTTATTGGCTTTCTAACCGAAACAATCGGCCCTAACGACTATAAAAAGCATTGTAGAATATATAAAGACTGTCCCAGAAAGTATGGACGCACTTTGATTTCGCTGTAAATAATTCACAAATGTTAGATATTCAAATTTGATTCGATATACTGATAATATTAGACTACAACTACAGAATATTATTCTCAACATTTGCTCAACATTCTCAAAGGTGTTATGCTTACCGAAATTCCTAATTGCATTTCGCACGGCTTTTTCACTTATTCCTTCCATTTTTGCTATCTTTCTCAGTGACAGTCCGCGTTCTGTGCACCATTTGTACACAATTTTTCGACGTTGTTCTGCTGAAAGTCAACGCATTTCGAAACAAACTAATGAAAACCAATAAACAACTGCACAAGTGATTAGAGAAGAGTGTAAACAATTGGACGCAGCCAAAAAAAAAAGACAGATTCTAAACCATTACGAAATGGCAGTGGTTTTTGGTTGCGTCCATACTTTCTGGGACAGTCTTTAGTTGTTGATTATATAATTTCGAATTGACATATTCCAGTGAATGATACTATTATATTGTTAATAAATTATTATTAAGATAAAACCTTCCTACCTACCAACTTATGTTTAAGGGAGTTATTGCAAAGAAATACTTACATTATCGAAGAAAATATATCAGTACATTTAGATACATCTCATTGTTTTTTTAAGGGGAGCAAATTATAACCTTAAACGAAAACTTTCATCCTTTTTTTCCAAAAATACGTTTATTTCTTAAGGCAGTTCACATAAGTTTTTCTTCGCCGTAGCATCACTTTTACATAAAATTCTTATCCTAAAATAATTTTAAAATAGTCACAACGATTTAAATTTATTAATTCCTCTTATTACTTAAATATCATCTTTGGTAATTTGCCATTAATAATGAAATCTACTCGGAAATATTATTTGAACCAAACGATTAACTTCTATAAATTATAAAATAAGCTGTTATTTTCAGACATTTGGTTGATAATTTCATAAAGTATTTCGTGTTTGTTTGTATCATTACATAATTTCTATTCTAATTTGGCTATTGGTTGAACTCATGGTCGCAGCTGAAATCAGAACTAAGTCTTAAAAGGGTCGTTTATTAAATTGAAACTCCAATTATCTTTATGAAATGATAAAGAAGTTTCATGTATGGAAGGTCACGACAAGCAAGAATGTCTCGAACTGGGACATTGGATAGTCTACCTTGAATACGCAAAGAATTTATTAGTTGAGATCTGACATCACGATACTCCACGCATGTCCAAACGACATGATCAATATCCCGATAACCTTCGCCATAAGCACAATGATTAGTCTCGGAGAGCCCAATTCGAAGGAGATATGCGTCTAACGTGTAGTGATTGGACATGAGTCCGGACATCACACTAATGAAATCCCTACTCACATCCAGTCCCCTGAACCATGCCTTTGTCGATATTTTCGGAATAATTGAGTGCATCCACCGACTCAAATCATCTTTATCCCAAGAAGATTGCCAGTTGGCAAGTGTTCTTTGGCGAGTCGCGCTATAGAATTCGTTGAAAGAAATCGGTCTCTCATAAATTTCTCACTCAATAGCACCACGTTTGGCTAAAATATCGGCTTTTTCATTGCCTGGAATGGAGCAATGATTGCCCAAGAAGCCATTCATTCTTTGAAAGATTTGTATTTCTGAGGTTGAGCACCTCCCTCCAAATTTTATGCATTGATGTGCGAAGCGTTGTTCTAGAGTAACTAGGGAAGCTAGCTCATGCACCCCACTGGTTCTCGTCCAAGGGGGCAATTTCAGGATCATTTTTAGAACTTTGTTTTGAACTCACTAGAGCTTAAATTTGTGTATTCGACTAGGAGTGAGTTTTCGATTGTGGAGTAGATGACTTGTTTATAGACAGCCAACCGATTCTTCATGTCCAGTTTAGACGCTCTGCATATCAACGGGTACAATAACCTGATTAGTAGGTTGCATTTGTTGATAATTTTGTCAACGTGGGTCCATCAATTGTCTGTCATAAGTAAGTTCTAGATAGACTACTTCGTCGAACGTTTAGTAAAAATAATTTAAGAAATCACTCAAACATGGGTTTTGTAATTAGGAAATCAAATCTGAAGTGATTTTTTCACATTCTAGTTTTGAAAATGCACCGAGATGAGTACAAAAAAGACGTAGTCCTACGTCAACATTCTGAAAAGAATGCTATTGGTAGTTTACTCTTTTCTATTAATTTGGTCATTCTGTCTCGTAACTCTTAATTCATTCAATAAATCGATTCTCGGAAACATAATACTAAGGTGTATTCACCGAACAACAGTTGGCGATTTGCTGAATCAAAAAAAAAAAAACTTCCAAATTGGCATACGTTCATGCGAAGAATGTTTCACTGGTACTATCTGTCCAATTTTCTACAAAACCGAAACAGTTATTCCTACAGTGCTATCGCTTTAAATGTATTAGTTGACACACTCTTCGCAAGAAAATTGAAATATTTGTTATCTGCGGCTAAGTGAAACCGTAAACCAACTGTTATCTTTAATTTGGAAGCTTTCAAGCTCCGCCTAAAAGTTTTAGTAGCTCTTTTTCACAGTTCTGAGTGGTGTAGGAATTTTATTGTCTCTAGCCTTATTCCGGTTATCTAGCAAATGAATCAGAAGCCACTTTCCATGCCAGTTTAGTCAAATTACTAACATCTCTATTCTCATGATATGGAACATAAATTTAAGAACTCTGCTTTTATGAATTTTTCCGGGCTTTTGCTTTCGCATGCAACTACTGTATTAACCGCTTATGAAGTTCTGCATTCATAAGTGTCAAGAGTTGTGTGGTTTAGTATACTCGTTAGCTTTACTCGTTCGAACCCATTCACAACCAACTGCCACTAGCTAGTAACTATCGCCACACTATTAGCGTCAACACAATGGACCATTTTTGCATTCTCGACCGTCCCCGCCTTAATTTATCGTACCACATTTGCACACTTTCGCCGTTTCCATTATCCATGAGAAAATAACTAGTACAAAGCAGTGGCAGGTGGCGGCGGCGGCGGCAAAAGATACTTGAGCATCTGAATTCATGAAAAACACTCAACCACTGCGACACCTAACTTAGCCACCTAAGTTCACCTCAACACGGTTCCACCGGGGACTGGCTTTTGTTGTGGGTCCGGTCAGGTAGCTTTTTCCAGCCTGAGTAAAACCACGTTGCTGCCTACGAACAGAACAGAACAGCGACCGGCAACGAATACATATAGAGAGATATATCAACCGATACAAGCCCATTTCAGTGAGCGGGGAGCCACAATTTTCCGAATGACGTAGCAAACGGTTCTGGTTCGGTTGAGTGAAACTTATTCAATTACGTGTCGGTGCCATCTTCTTCGGGCCATTCACGGGTGCGCACGGGTATCGCATTGATAATGTTGGGCTTTGGTCCAGAAGAAAGCGAAAACACGCACACACTCAGTTTCACCCAATTCCAAACCGTCCCGACCCGACCTGACTGCCGCCGCCGGGTTTGACCACAGTGAAGAAAGTTGAAGACGGTAGGGGGTCCGGTTTGTAGCGCATTAATTCGCTGATGGTGTCGTTTATTCCTGTGAGGATCTTGAAATTATGCTGCATGCTGACAGCAGAAGTACGGGTCAGTTAGTAGTGCAGTGCTTGTGGGTGTCACCGGGAGCATGAATGAAGCAATTTGAGATGACTTCGTTCGAACTGGTGATGACGCCGTTGGTAATTTGATTCCAAACAACGGCGGCAAGAGGAAAGAATGTCGGAAAAATTCCTCTGCTAAAGGGAAAGCGAATGACAATCTAGAAAGGACAATGCAAATTTCTTAATCATGAAAATCGTTTTGACTTTTCGATGCAGTCTTTGGTATGGTTTTGTGCAAGCTCCCCAACCTCGAAGCCCTTTGTAGTGTATTGTGTGGACAAAATTTGGAATGAAACCAAGTGCCTTATTTTATTAGGTTGCTGCTATACTGTATTAAAAAGGTTCAGAATACGGGGGATTATCTGCATTCTCTACCGATCTCGGAAGGCTTTCCCTGCACAACAAATATGCGACAAATTACTTTTTTTATGTAACTTTAAAAAGTGAAATTTTGCGGAAACGAGATACAATTTCTGAAACGACGGCCGACTACATCCAGAGGACTGCTTATCTAATCTATCTGTTTTCTCAATTGTTATTTTAAACGAAATACTTGCTACAATATTGTTTTGAAATGCACAGATCTGTTCATGTGAAGATCATTATTGTTGGCCATCTTCAACGGTTTAAAATTAATAAGATAAGAAGAGAAGTGTAGATGTGATACTGATCTAGTGACACTTCAAAAGATACAACGGAATTATATTGGAGGACAGCAGTTGATCCAGGATGTGCAGTTAACAAGTTTGACTACCGTTACAATGTGCTTCAGTATTAGTTTTCGTTCTTTGATATCGCACAATGTGGTCCCAGTTCAACATAAAATAAAATAGTCATGTTTTAGAGCATCGTGTTGCTGCTTGAAATGTATGAAAATCGAGCTGTCCATTTTGTACAATTATGTTTCCATCACTTTCTCTACGAGTTGTGTTCATCGTGTTTGGCAGAACATCAGTGGTTTAACTATCGGGGGTCAGATTCAACATAGAGCTGAAAATGGAGAGTTAAAGTTGAGTTTCGTAATGAACACAATTGCTTTTCGCACTTGCTCTTCTTTTGATGCCATATTCGATCTAAAACCTTGTAGTATCACCAGTTTGCGAAATAATTTAAGGGTTGATGAAGTTTTTCCAGAAACTGTTTCAACAAGCTCGCAAATCTCGTTCTAATTGAAGAAAAAAGGCAAAGTCTTGGCATTACATTCCTTTTGTGGAATTTGGCCTTTCTGATTCAACATACTTCGCAGCCGATTCTTAGGTGTACAGAATCATTGCATGGCTAGTACTATGGATCCTACTGACACTAAGAATCCTTCCAGGTCGAGGCTCGAACATACGACAACTGGCTTGTAAGACCAGCGTCCTATGCATGATTATCCTACGATGAGTGAAAAGCACCATTGATGTTTTTCCCGGATAATCCAACCTGACAACACCATTGTTCAACAGATCGCAGGGTTTGCTGCATTAAATCAAAGAGAGTGTTAATGCTTATACCGGTCATCAATATATGATAATCGTCGGCAAAACCATAAGTCGGAAATCCAAGGTTATTAAGTTTCCTTAACAAACCATCAGCGACTAGGTTCCATAAAAGTGGGGATAGTACACCACCTTGAGGACACCCACAGACACTCAGCTTTTTAATCTCTGCTTGCCGAAGCGATGAACAAAGAAGTTGATTGCTAAGCATTGCGTGTATCCAATTTGTGATACTTGAAGGTATGCCATGACCACGGGCTGCTTCCAGAATTGAATTGAAAGACACCGTTTCAAAGGCACCTTCAATATCTAGGAAAAATCCCAAGCAAGATTACTTTTGTGAGCAAGCTTTTTCAATGTTGTACACAACATCATGTAACAGGGTTGTAGTGGACTTTCCACGCTGGTAAGCATGTTGCATTCCATGTAGCGGATGCACGCCCAAACTAGCATTCCTGACATAGTGATCTACTATGCGTTCCACTGTTTTAAGGAGAAATGAGCTTAGACTGATAGGCCTGGAAATCTTCCAGTCGCAAGACTAAAAGTAAGTATTTTCTTCAAAACATGTTTGAAATGTTCATACCCTTTCTGCAGTAACACTGGGAAAACTCCATCCTTTTCAGGAGACTTGTACGGAGCAAAACTCTCAACTGCCCATTTGACCGATTCAATCGTCACAACGCTTCGAGCAAGGGCCCAAGAATCGTAACTACCTGAAAAAGTCTCGGGAAGAGCTGTCGGGGATGAATCCATACATCCTGGAAAGTGAGTGTTAAAAAGATAGTGAAGTACATCACCTTCATCAGACAAGTGTTCACCATCTGAAGTTAAAGTCCTTACACTTCGAAAGTAACTTATTTAATCTGCTAGCCTCGTTGAGAATAGAGACATTTGTGCAGAGGCTGTTTTTTTTTTTTTTTTTTTATTTTTATTTATTTCGTCAAGCAAATGTAGACTACATATAAATTGTTTACAATGTTCACTTACATACTACGCATTATTTCTACGACAAAGCTGAGATTTGATTTGATTTTTTGACATAGTAAGGTCAAGATGTTCGCAGTATTGATTGTAATGGCGCATTATTCGATTGACTGGACTGTATTTTGCATAATTTGTTCTAGTGTTTCTTTCTAAAAATAATTTCCTGGTTCGTAATTGACGGCTAGGTGTATAAAAATTTAGTTGCGATAATAAAGAAGGTGATTGAATGCGTTGAGAAATAATGTCGCTGATAAAATAAAGCATTGCAAGGTCGCGGCGTTCTTTAAGTGTTTGTATATTGATGAGCATGCAGCGTGCTTCATATGATGGTAGAGGAAATGCTGTCCAGTTTAATTTACGAAGTGCATATTAAAGAAATTGTTTTTGAATAGATTCGATGCGTTCTTCGTGAATAATATTATATGGATTCCATACTAGGCTGCAATATTCCAAAATAGGTCTGACATATGTAGTGTATAATAATTTTATTGTGTATGGGTCCTGAAAGTTATGACTGAAGCGTTCAATAAAGCCCAGCATGCTATTTGCTTTATTGATTATGGTATTGTAGTGTTCCACAAAAGTGAGCTTGGAGTCTAAGATTACGCCTAAATCTCTTACAATTTTACATTTTTCTACAAGCTGATTTCCTAGATGTATGTTTGTGGGTATAGTTTCATTTTTCCTACTGAAAGTTATTGAGTTACATTTTTTTACATTGAGTTGGAGTAGACTTTTGCAGCACCAAATGTGGAATAGATTGATTTCGTTCTGGAATATTACAGCGTCGTTGATATTTTTAATTTCCATGAAGAGTTTCATGTCGTCTGCATATATAAGCACTTTCAGATTTTTGAGTATGAAGGAAATGTCGTTTATATGTAAAATGAAAAGGAGAGGCCCTAAGTGAGAACCCTGAGGTACGCCAGATGTTACATTAATTGGTTCAGACAGAATGTTTTGGAAGCGGACTACCTGTACACGATTCGTTAAGTATGATTTGAGCCATTCCAGAAGAGTATGTTTTATGCCATATTTTTGTAGTTTGTGTAGAAGTAAAGGTATGTCAATACGGTCGAAGGCTTTGCTAAAGTCAGTGTAAAGAGTTTCTACGTAGTTGCCGGCGTCCATTGCATTCAGAGTGAATGTCATAAATTCTAAAAGATTTGTTGTAGTTGAGCGGCCTTTAAAAAAGCCATGTTGTTTGTTTGTTATTACATTTTTAAGTTGATGAAAAAGTTTTTCGTTTACAATTTTTTCAAATAATTTTGGAATGCATGAGATAATGGCTATTCCACGGTAGTTCCGAATGTTAGATTTTGCACCAGATTTAAATATTGGTACAAGAAAGGAAGATTTCCATGCTTTAGGAAAAGTACATTTATTAAGTGATAAGTTAAAAATTAGTTGTAGTGGTAGTGTAAGTTCTTCAGCAAGATTTTTTAAAAATATTGGTGGTATACTGTCAGGTCCAGGCCCTTTTGAGGCGTCTAAGTTTTTCAGTGCTGTCGAAATGTCATGTTCTGATAGATAGTTTACAGAGATGGAGCTAGAAAATGCAGGTATGAAAGAGAAGTATTCACGGTCACGGTCAGTTTCTGAATAAGATGTATATACTTCCTGGAAAAAATTTGCAAATTGATTGCAGATTTCTATACTATTTTTCCCTACATGTTCGTCGAGGTGCATTTGAGATGGAAAATTGTTGCTTTTTAGTTTAGTTTTTGTGTAGTTAAAAAAGTTCTTAGGGCAAGTCTTTATTTCGTTTTCAATTTTGCGGTTGTATTCTTCGTGTGCTGTGTTAATGGCTATTTTGAGTTGATTGCATAGATTTAAGTAATTTTGAAGATGAGCGTCACTTTTTTCTTGTTTGTAAGTTTTGTGTGCTTTTTGTTTCCTATTTTTCAAATGTTTTAGTTGTGAATTGAACCATACGGGTAATTTGCTGTTATGATTTTTTCTTCTTCTTTTCATGGGCAAAGTTTCGGATAATATTTTGTTTATAATGTGATAGAATTTGTTTACTTCGACGTCGACATTTTCTTCTGTGCTCAGTATGTTCCGCCAGTTTATTATACTTAGTCTACACTTGACTTCTTCAAAGTCAATTTTATTGTATTCCGGCACTTCCTCATATTCCAAGTCGTAGGGAAGGGATGCATTGTGTGTAAATAATGAATATTCGATTGCGGTGTGAAATGCTTCATTTTTCCATAATGGCAGGTTTGATGCGTTCACACAAAAGTCTTCTGTGCAATTTGTGAAAAGAAGGTCTAAATATGCATTTTGTTGATTTTTTACGGAGTTTACTTGATGTAGGCCAAAATTAGAAATTTTGTCGAAAAAGTAGTGCAATGTTTCGTTTTCTCCAACGACTGGGAGTAAGATTGATTCATTTTCAATGTCAGAAATGAAGTCCGCATTACGTTGATTGAAGTCGCCAAAAATATGTAGCTTCACTTCGGGTTCCATATTCGAAATAATTGTGTCTAAAGATTGAAAGAATAATTCAAAAGAGAATTTGTTCGCATTTTCGGGTGGGAAGTAGACAGAGCAGTAAATATGTTCTTCTCCCAATATTGAGACTTTGGCCCATACATGCTCAAATTCTTTATATTTAGGAGTAATAATTTCTTCAGAAGTAAAGCAAGAGTTTATGGCTATGAGGACCCCGCCTCCAGATTTTTTCTGACAGAGAGATAAATTTCGGTCGTGCCGGAATACGTTAAAATTATTTCCAAATACTTCTTCGCTTCTAACACTTTCATCCCAGCTGCTTTCAGTTCCAAGGATTACGTCGAAAGAGGAGGTTATTAAATTTTGATGAATTTCTTTCATTTTGGCCGGGCTTTTCATGCGGTTGAAATTTTGGCAATAGACCAAAATTTCAGTCACATTTTGTCTATGAAGCGAAGAAGTATTTGAGAATTCTGGAATACTTACATTACTAATTCCTGTTTCTATTCCTTCGTCAAAGGGCGTCGTTATTTCCGAAAATTCGGCCTTGTAAAATTGTGTTCGGCTTCCCGGATTAGTTGGAGTCGGCGGATGTGTTCACTTGTCAAAAATTTCCCATAAGAGTCCAGGTCGGCCTGCGCTTCCTTAGGTTTCATTCCATATTCCTGATGCACTTCGATGAAGATTCGTAGAAGGTGGTCAGGTGTTGTTGGAAGGCCTTCTGATGCTAATAGCATTTTTATACTAGTTGGTGTCATACCCTCGATGCATACTGTAGATTGTTGATTTTTCATGTATGACAAATACAGACGGACGACGTGCATTATTTTCGGGTCACGAAGTCTTGCTTTCAAGAAGCGTTCGTCGCCATTTGCAGATTGTGAAGTAAGACGTACAATTGGAGGACGCATTGGATCATAGTTAGTGGATGGTGCAGCTTCGATGTCATTACTTCCTAAGACCGGAGTAGTGTTGTTTTGAATAATTCTTGTTCCTTTGTAAGGGTTGATGGTTTCACCTTTTTGAAAATTTATGAATTTTGAGGCAATATCTGCACCTGGATACCCGGAGAATTGAACCCGTGCAGCTGCTAGTAAGTCCTTGTCCAATGGTAAGGTATATTGTAATGACATATTATTGTTATTGTTGTGGCAGGTGTTGTTACTATTAGTGTTCAAGTTGCTGTTGTAGTGCACATTATTGTCGTTGTTGTTGTTGTTGTTGTTGCTGCTGCTGTTGTTGTTGCTGTTGTTGTTGTTGTTGCTGTCGTGTTTGCTGTTGTTGGTGTAGTTGTTGTTTTTACTGCGTATACTGTAATTTGTATTATTTTGTTGTTTCCGCTTCCGTTGTTTTCGTCTGAGGTTTGCTTTTTCTGCTTGTTTTTCTTGCAGCCGTCGAGTGCGCTGTTTTTTATCATACACACTCCAGTCTCGTTTCCAGATTTTTTTACTTCCAATGAAGCGCCAGCCACTGTCGCATGTTTGATTTTCCTTCTCTTTGAGTTCTTCAGCTAGAGACTTAGGTTTGGTATTTTGGTCTTTGGTTCCGATACTGGAGATTGAAGTCGATATTGCTTTGACTTCATCTCTCAATTCTTCCAGAATAGTGTTAGGTATTATTGCAGGGACTTCAGATTTGGTAGGTAGTAAGAATTTTTCTTCGAGGCGAAGAAGCCGTTCGCTCATTTCCTTGATGTGCTGGTCATTGACTTTACTAAAATCGCAAACGTTTTTTATGGCACTGTGTAACGAGGCCTCGAATGACTGCATGCGCTGACCTACTTTACCGCAAATGTTGTGGTCGTTTCTGCTGATACTGGACAATGACTGCTTCACGTCGATGAGCAAGCGCTCGACACTGTCGAATATTTCCAGGTAATGGGTTTTCATGTCTGCAGTGGTCCGGTGATACGTTTCCGTTTGATTTTTTGTGTGCTTTAGAAGTTGCTCCTGTAGATGAAGTAGTTTTAGAATTTCAGCTCCTGTCCTTATTAAATGTTGACAGTCGGCACACACTGGTACCATAAATGCCAGAATAAAATTTTCTTGATGCCGCTGCACGCCGATGCAGGCTGAATGGTACGATTTTTCACAGAATTCGCATTTCCAAAGGAAGCGATCGTCAATATTAATACACGATTTTACACCGCACTTCATTATTCTAGATAAAATTTGTCCGAAAGGCTATGAAAAAAGCCCGCGCACGATGTAGGCTACGCGTCAAAAAATAAATAAATATAAATTACTTGCGGAGCGCTCGAAAAAGCGAACCGCGCCCGATGACTGTTCGAGGCGAAAAAAAAATCTACAAGTTTTCCAACCACTTCGCTCAGACGATCGAAGAGCATTTTTGCAAGCCCTTCGAGCCGACACGAATGCCTCCGACCCATTTCTCCGTCGGTGGTTCCAAGCTCTTCTGTATAGTTTTCTTATTCTAGCAAGTTCAGCATTCCACCAAGGAGTTCCTCTAGTAGCTCGCACAATCCGAAGTGGACAAGCCTCTTCATATGCTGCAACTATGAGTGAATTTGTCTCGTCGACAACATTTTCCAAATCAATTGGGGTTTCAATTGTTGGTTGGTACCCGTAAAATCTAGTCACCAAGCCCTCTTCATAGAGGTCCCAGCTTGTAGATTTGGGATTACGATATGTGATAATATCAAATTTAACGTTTGAATGATCAAAGAATATGTACTTATGATCAGACAACGAAGGTTCGAGCTCATCGGAGACGAGCCAATTCACCAACTCATGCGCAATTCTATCAGAGCAGAGAGTTACGTCCAAAACCTCCTCTCTTCCAGATCTCGCAAAAGTTGGACGGTTTCCTGCATTTACTATGTGCAGGTTTGTACTGCTCACAAATTCCATCATATCAGAGCCCCTCGAATTTATATCTGTGCTGCCCCAAATGATATGGTGAGCATTTATGTCACTGCCAATTACAAGCGGTAAATCACTCTTGCAGCAGTATGATACAACCTTTTTGAAGTCATCGCTTGGCGAAGGTTGGTTATGCGGTAAATATGCCGAACAATAGACATATTTTCTGTCTATGCCATCAATAATCATACCAACTGTGACAGCACAAACATCCCGAGTTGTGAGCTCCGATATGAGAGAAACATCGAGAGCACTATTTGCAAGTATGCATGCTCGAGGCATTTCACGTGGATTAGTCATACCGGTCTTGTTGAAGGCAACAAAGACTGGGCTTAACAATTTTTCAATGTAGAAGTTTCCCTTTTGGAAATATGGTTCTTGAACCAAAGCTATAGAAGCTTTACCTTCTTGCAGAAGTCTGGATAGATTCCTAGTTGCTGTACGTTTATGCTGAAGATTGATTTGTGCCACTCTAACCATTATCAATTAGAGTAACGAACATTTCACCTCCAGCACTAACCGTACAACAACTACAACCGTACAACAACTACAACTACTGGCTTATAATCGCCTATAGCGATTTAAGGATTTTTTAAATGTTTTAATCATTTAAATCTCACGAGTTGCGAAGAAAGAAGTCGTCCACTGTGCCAGAGCTTCGCTTAACACAGTAAGGGAAAACCCCAAGATATTCCGTTCACGACTGCATTGTTTAACCTCCTGCAGCCATCCAGCCATCGGCACGGAAATACACCTTGACTTAGGAGTTCCTATTTTTGTGGCCTTCTACGACATGGAACAGGAAACCAGTGAATCAATTCTTTGTAAAAAATAATTCCGCCGGATGCCACACGGCTTACCTGTTTGGTGGACTTATACCACCGGTACAGGTGGACCGTAGCGTTATTCTTAGCCGGTTGGGAAACCGCTACCGACACTACACGGCTATCTAGGCTGCTCAGAGAGGGAAGTTGACATTGATGGTCAACTTCCATGGATGGCCGAGCAGCCGTCTAGTTACTGATCTCTCTCGGCGAAAGACCATATGGTCAAAGTCGAGGTGAAATAAACTACAAAAATAATAGTTGCGGATTGCTACTTGGGGCATTTGACCACGTACAAGGAACAATGCCATTCCAATGCGGATTTTTAATAGTGACAAAAGGCCAGACAGGCCCAAACAGAGCTGGTTATCTCAAACTGTTGAAAATGTGATCATAAATATCTGGTGATATTTCAGGTGGCTTGCAGAAAGAATAATGTTGATGCGTTGAATTCTTCTCCAAGGCAAATTTTGAAAAGGCGCCCCATAATGAAGTATTCATGTTAAAAATCAAATATAAAAAGAAATGTATAAAATGTATAAAATGCTAAATGTGTCAGAAATGTTAAAAATGTTAAAAATGTTTAAAATGTTAAAAATGTTAAAAATGTTAAAAATGTTCAAATGCACAACTGTGCGAAAAACTTTGAAATTGGGAAAATCGTGAGGCTGAACTTACAAATCTGATGGACTGTTATGCTACCCTTAAAATGTGGATCTCATAAGCATTCTGATGGAGCAGAGCATCCGTACATGTACACTGTGTACGGTAGATGATGTTCTTTATTATTCTAGCCTGCGTTTCACATCGTAGGATTTTTTATATTTCTCCAACAGAAAAAGGTCGTTGCTCAGTTGTTATTGCAGTTCTTTTTTACCTCGTGAAAAGTTGCATTATTATGCTAGGTTAAGTATGGCATTGAATGCAATTTCAATATTAAAGTGGCTCTGTTTTTGAATGCACGAACTCTCTTGAGCTCATGTGGTATGCTTCTAACGAAGCTCATGCGGTGCTATGTTGCATATTTCGTATAGCTAATAACAGCCATCTTGCCGGCGGTGACATGAAATGCTACGAAACTTTCTTCTAAGTGGATTAAGTCAAACTTGGAAGTCTGCCTTATATTTGAGTTCATTTCCGAACCATTATTTTTGGGTTTCGCGCTATCCTGCGAGCTCAGCCGCACAAGGAACCACGACTGCTGCCAACGCCTACTATATCCGTACACACACGGCCGTATCGCATGGTGCCGAGTTCACAAACGGGATCACAACGAGAGAAAATGAAAATAAACTGGATTACGTGCTGCCATCCGAGCAGCCCAAATAATGCGGAAAACGGTTTCCGGTTTTATTGTTGCCGACGCAGCACTGGAAGTAAGGCAATAGCGGAAATTTCTAGTTTGCCACAGCCCTTTCATAACTTGACTCTTCATGGTGATATTAAGGGTCATGTTCCAATTATACGTATGATGTTTGTTCCCGTCAAGCACAAATGTATACAACGGCAGCGACCGTCGTTTCATTCGATGACATGAAGACATAAAGTAAAACAACACATGACCTTGCACGGTACTGAACCGGGCAATACACGTTTTGTTTTTTGAGGTTGTTGTCCGACTCCGAGGATGAATATAACATGTAATATTCATGACGGGACATAAGTGCGATCTGGCTATAAAAACCGAAATAACTTAATAGAAAATCAAACACGAATCCATTATGTATCTAGCTTCCGGTGAGGAACTTTTACAGCTGCATTTGATATGTTTCATACTTTGGAAATCCGGGTTATCCGAGAGGGTAGGGTAGACACTCGGAATTTGTTATTCAAATAAAAAAAGTTTATTCGCATTGGATTCTATTCGAGTAACAGGTGTTCCGAATGCCGAGGCTACAACGTCATTCCCAAATGGAAACAAATTTTCGTTCGAATATGAATTCGTATCAACGTAAACCGGATTGTTCCCACCGCTCAGGGACAGTGTGTTTGGGGGGCGGTAAGTCATTGGGAAAAACCCCCGAACATGTGTTCAACCATCAGCAGGTAGCTGATGGCCGTGCAGTAACGAAAGTATCCCTATAAAACAAACGCGGTCTGAGTTGCTACCTAGCCTAGGACTATGCTGGGACGGAGGGCTGAAGCAGGAAGATTTACTGCCGAACAAACAGTCGCCCATCCCATTGAGATGGGCGACGGGCAAAGAATGAATGAATGGACGGATTAGAGGCGACTGTATTTAGTGGGTTCTTTTGGGCTGCCCTTTGCAGTGACTTTATTGACTGAGCGAAGAACGTCTTTCGTAAATGTTGTTTATTAGATTATCTGTCGGTGAGGCAATTAAGGATCTGCTATACTGGTCCGAGGAAATCCGAAACCGACAATAGAGCTTTTTGTTGGGGAATGATTTATAACTTCCCTGATGGTTTGCCCAGACGGGATGGGGTTACCCGGAATAGAAACGACAGAGATGTTTGGGTGCTGTAAAGATTGAATGAATACTGAATGGATTATAATTTCGAGCGGGCAAGATGCTTCTGGTGATTTGGAATAATGGGATGCTTTATGTTTTCATTGGGGTTGATGAAAGTTGGAGCAGATGGTCGGTTGTTGGCTTATTTTGATTGTCGATCAATTCAATAATTTGAATTTTGATTTAACGATCCCTATAGAAGAAACGGTTTCATATGTTAGTTTCATTTTATTAAATTGTATTAGTTTGTTTGGAGATCCGGTCAATTTAAATCAATCGACGACGCAAACTGTTTTCGAAACTTCCATTTTGAAAAATGATCCATGTGATCTCTATTTGGTAAGAATTGAGATGGTTCTTGGCGTGGATACTTGGTAATCGTTCGAAATTTGACTTTGAATTCATTGATTTCCATATGGATTTCGAATCAGATGAAACTATCGATTCCGGGCAGTATCCTTAGGTGCAGTTGGAAACAATGAGTTCCAACTCGAATTCCGGACAACTTAATTGAGCAGCGGTGTTTTCAAACACAGCGCTCCCATGAAGCTCTGACGACTTCCATTGTTGCACATTGAAAACGCAAATCGGTGATGTAAAACAATTCATTGACCAGCAGTCCGTAATATTCAAATTATTATTTTTGCTGCGTTAGTTTTGCTTTTACTTTTCTATGTAAGTGTTCATACTGAAGCCGAGTCCCTTGACAAAATCAGCTGTAGTATTGAATCGATTTTCACTCTGTGTAGTTCGTTAGCGACTTAAGGAAGCACATCACTACCAGCAAGTGGACTTGACATATTTACTCTGTGCGCCAATCGTTAAGGTAAATCTTCAGTTCTTTTCTGAATTTAAAACATTTTCCAAAGAACTAATGAGATATGACTTGATTTTGCAGTGAAACAATCTATCGGTCAGGGGTCAGTAAAACCCGCACCGGTACATAAAGACTGTCCCAGAAAGTATGGACGCACTTTGATTTCGCTGTAAATAATGCACAAGTGTTAGATATTCAAATTTTATTCGATAAACTGATAATATTAGACTACAACAACAGAATATATTTGTCAACATTTGCTACTTAGCCATTGTAGACTAATACATGGATCAATAAGTCCCGAGACTAAAGCAGAGATGGCGCTCGTAGTAAACCAGTAACCACGTCTTTCTAGAGTACTAACCTTTGCTTGAAACGGGTCAAAATTTTAAGTCGATCAGACCAGAAACAGCTGAGTTATCGAGGTTGGAGTAAAGTCGTTTTGTAGTTTGTTTAAAAAATGGAAAAAACCGAGTTTCGTGTTTTGATAAAACATTGTTTTTTAATGGGTAAAAACACCGTGCAAGCGAAACAATGGATTGAAAAATGTTATCCGGACTCTTGTCCATCAAAAGCAACGATTTGTCGGTGGTTCGCCGAGTTTAAACGTGGTCGTACCGACACAAATGACGCGGAACGCTCGGGTAGACCTGTGGAAGCCGTTACACCGGAAAATGTGAGTGAAGTGACAAAAATTATAATGAAAGATCGTGAAGTGAAGCTCCGTAAGATTGCTGAGATGACACAAATATCATATGGAAGTGTATTTACTATCCTTCATGAAAAATTGAGCATGAAAAAAGTTTTGTCCAAGTGGGTGCCGCGATGCTTTCGATGGAACAAAAACAGCAACGAGTCGATGATTCAGAAAGCAGTTTAAATTGAACGAATTGGGCTTTGATCTGCTTCCCCACACCCCATACTCGCCAGATTTAGCCCCCAGTGACTACTGGCTCTTTGGTGATCTTAAAAAAATGCTCAAGGGAAAAAGATTTGGCTCAAATGAGGAGGTCATCACTGAAACTGAAGCTTATTTTGTAGCGAAAGATAAATTTTTTTAGAAACATGGTAATGAAAAATTGGAAAAACGTTGGAACCATTGTATCACCCTAAAAGGTGATTATGTTGATGAATAAAAAAAAATTTTGCAAAAAAATGTTGTTTCCATTGTTAGTCTCGGGACTTATTGGTCCATGTGTTAGTTGGCGCACCTTCTTGCGAACGTTCCTCATTAAATTCCGTACAGACTTGTTGGCGACAAGTTTTGACACTTTTTCCAATCTTTTTCGAACTGTTGAATGGTTTCGTTAATGCCCAAAATTCCTCAATGTGCCTTCGTTAATGCCCAAAATTCCTCAATTGGTAGAAGTTGTGGGCAATTTGGTGGATTCATGTCTTTTAGGACGAAAGTGACATTTTTGGTAGTATACCATTCTACCGTTGATTTCGAGTAGTGGCAAGAAGCAAGATCTGGTCAGAAGACAACAGAATTCTTGTGGCTTCGAATCATGGGTAGAAGTTGTTTTTGTAAACATTCCTTGATGTATATTTCGCTGTTCATTGAAGCAGTGGTGATGAAGGGTTTCGAAATCTTACCGCAGCTACAAATTGCTTGCCGGACCATAGCTTTCTTACCAAATTTTTCGACTTCAATCGATATCTCGGACTGGTTTAACACTTGCCCTTCTCGCACCGCATAACATTGTGGTCCCGGCAAGGATTTGTAATCGAGTTTCACGTAGGTTTCGTCGTCCATGATTATGCAGTTCAAATTTCCAGCAAGAATCGTATTGTACAGCTTTCGAACCCTCGGCCTGATCGATGCTTCTTGTTTCGGACTACGTTTTGGTTGTTTCTGTTTCTTATAGGTTCGAAGATTCAAACGTTCTTTAGCACGAAGAACATTTGAATTCGAAGTGCCCACTTCTTTGACCACATCCCGAACTGAAACCTCCTTCTTTTGCTCGAACGCCTTCAGTATATTCTCCAAGGATTAATTTTTTTATTATTACCATTTAATTCTTTTATAAGTGTATCACGTCACTATACAAATTCACTATGTATCTCACAACACTATAAATTATGTATAATGAACGTCACATCACATATACGTATTTCGAATACAATTTATATTCATCTTCTGTGTATTAGCGGTTTTTTAAATTATTGATTGGGAAGAGAAAATTCTGTAGAGAAGAAAGTGATTTTATTCGTCGCGTAAATTGTGAAGTGTTACTTGATGGATCGTGCAGATGCGCAAACTTAACCAAATATGCGTTATTATGATGAGAAATAATATTCTATCGCTTTTTGATTTATTCCTCTAGCGTTCAAAAAAAGCTTAACCGAACCGAAGCAAATTCCGGATCGGGATAATGAAATAAAAAATGATTACACGAAACAAAAGAAAATTGAATTCTTTACATTTTCAAATGAACAGTTCTTGTAACAGATCCCAAAATTCTACAATATTGTAGAAATTATTTGAGTTCCGCATAAGAACCTGTGTAAAATTCAATCGTCATCATATGAAAGGTTCAAGTAATGAAACTTATATGGCGCGACAGGTAAAATTAGTTTTGCATTAGATTGTCAATAGTTGAAAATGACACAAATATTTCGTTTCTGTTTAGTATGGCAATTTAAGAAAACTTGAACCTTGTAACAAAACCTATTTTCTTTTTATGAAAACTGCTAGTGAAAAATAATTTGGTTTCAGTTTCCTTGCACTCAATCAGCAACTAACCCATTTCCATATTGTTTTCCGGATTTTCGCCGAAAAAGGGCACATTTTGTACTCAAGGGCAAAGGTGGTCATTGATATCAATACTACCGATTGTAAGTCCAAGCTATTTTGCAATCTCCATTTTTGTGGTATGGGGAATGGATATATGAGACACGTACTAAATATAAAGTACGTTATACACAAATTACTAATACAAAGAAACTTGGTATATACTTGACCATTAACGGAAATAAAACCCGACACCGAAGCTCGGTTTTCAAAACACAACATCGGTACCGAGCTCACACATATGTGCACGAGTTTTCAACCGTGTCCAAGAAACCAGAATCGCGGTGCAGGAAGGGTTGCCACATATACAGATTAGCTTGTATTTTACAGATTTTGCAGGTAAGTTTGGGAACAAAATTCTGTATTAATAGAAATATAGATGTTTAATTGTATTAATTTAAAGTTGAATCATGGTCGAGTAAAAATATTGGGAGTACAAATTAGTTCGGTCCGTTTTCAAAAGATGGTTCTGGCTGCTATGAATATTGAACAGTAACAGCTGATGTCGATGTTTCAAGAGGTTCGATATCTGTCATTAATATGTCATTAATGCTTCGAGTTTTTAATAAGACCTTTTTTTTTGTTTTTCACTGTGTTAATTATGAGCGATTTTGTGTTAACTAGGCAGCATTTGCGGGAAGTTTTAGTTTTCTGTTTCAATACGAAGAAAAGTGCCGTTGAAGTGCATCAAAATGCTGAATTGAAGTGCATCAAAAATCAAATTGGTACAAGAATAAAGGTCGAAATACTAGTAAAGACGTGATAAAATTTCAATAATAGTACAGTTTTTATGCGAAAATCGTTGTCCTTATTATGTGCTAGTACTAGAATGAGAATAAAATAAAAGAGAGTAGCTAGGACAATAAACACTACTAGAGGGTGATTTTTTAAATGGTATTGGATTTGATTTAAAAAAAGCATTTGAGAAAATTGGTGGAATAGAACAACAGGAGGATCAATATAATTATATTATACTGTTTGAAGGTGTACAACTTTGCTTCCGCCGTTTTTTCCAAAATTAAAATCTTTATTGCGAAAAAGTGCTTACAGATGTAATATTCAACGTCCGACAACTTTCTCCCATCTTTTTGGCAATTTTCGGATCCCGGTTCGAAAAAAGTAGTCCTCTTTTGACGCTATCCATGAAGTAATCCATTTTTCCAACTTTTCGAAGAATTGAAAATGTTGATCTGCCAGGTCGTGAGCCATCGAACGGAATAGGTGGAAGTCAGAAAGAGCGACATCTGGGGAATATGGCGCGTGAGGCAAGACTTCCCATTTTAGCGATTCCAGGTACTTTTTGACCACTTTTGCAATGTGAGGACGAGCATTGTCGTATTGGAGGACGACTTTGTCATGTCGCTCTTGATATTGTGGCCGCTTTTCTTTTAGCGCGCGACTAAGGCGCATCAGTTGCGTTCGGTAGCGATCTCCTGTGATGGTTTCACCCCGTTTTAGGAGCTCGTAGTATATCACACCGCGCTGATTCCACCAAATACAAATCATAACCTTGGAGCCGTGAATATTCGGTTTTGCCTTCGATGAAGTAGCATGCCCGGGCTTTCCCCATGATTTTCTGCATTTAGGATTATTGTATCGAACCCACTTTTCATCACCGGTTACGATTCGATGTAAAAACCCCTTACGATTTTGTCTTTGAAGCAGTTTCTCACATAGAAATAGACGGCGCTCGATTTTCCTCGGTTTCAACTCGTACGGCACTTCTTTCTGAATCATGCCCAGGGCCTTGAGACGTTTTGAAATGGCTTGCTGACGCACGCCCAACGCTTCGGAAAGCTCTTCTTGGGTTTGGCACGAATCTTCATCAAGCAATGCTTCTAGTTGTTCATCTTGGAAGGTTTTTTCTCTTCCACCACCATGTTTGTCTTTGACATCGAAATCACCATTTTTAAAACGTTGAAACCACTCCCGACACGTTCTTTTGCTCAAAGCAGCATCACTGTGAGTTTCTGAGAGCATTCGATGCGCTTCAGCTGCATTTGTTTCGAATTGTAACAGAAAAGTAAAACTTCCCGCAAATGGCGAGAATTGGGCACATAAACAGACATTTTCGAGCGTGAATAATACGAAAACAAGAACAACTGTCACCGAAACGGCGATGACAATTCGTTAGGCACTGTACACACTCACTTTAAAGGCATTATCATCTATGTATTTTGACCAGCCTCAGCCGGTACAGCCACCTATCGGAAAACGGCGGAAGAAAACTTGTAGACCTGATATTTCATGAATAATGCCACCGGCCCACAATCCACACCAAACAGTGACTTTTTTGGCTTTGGAAACTCTTGCAATACTCTTGGCTGGTCTTCTCGCTAGATGCGGCAATTTTGCTAGTTGACATCTCGGGTAGAAGTGGTTTGCATACCTAAAACAAATTTTATCATTAAAACCCAACATCTCAATGGTAAATATTCACAGTATTTTGTTTAAAATAAGCGTTATAATATCAAAAATCATAACAAAGTCTGTTACTACATACGCAGGCGTACTCCACACAGTTAAAACTACCCACTCTAAGATCTCTAGATCAAAAGCACAACAGAATGATAAATTATCATCTCACATTCTCGCTCAAGCTCAGTCACGCAAATAAGTTCACTGAATTCAGCACCATCTCATCATTTACCCACTATCTTTGAAAGTGACGTTAGGTAGTGCATAGTGGTAAAACAGGCTAATGTTTAAAACAAACGTTATTAGTGCAACGTAAGAAATCAGTTTAGTTAAAATATTTTAATGATTGTAAATGAACAGGTTTTTTTAGAAAAGTGACGAAAGAAGCTTTGTTATTATGTAAACAACCGTTCGTGGACATACGATTTTTAGACGAGGAACGATAAGATAGTGAGTTTTTTTTTTAATATTTTTGTAATATCTTTTATAACCAATAAACTTACAGTTTCCCTTGAAAAAGACCATAACCAGTGGTCGAAACGTCGGGCAGTTCTTACTTAACAGACCGCTAAAGCCGGAACCATAATTAATGCAAAATATTTGTACGGTCGTACTAATCATCTTTCATAACAAAGTTTGCATGAGAAAATAGCAACAAAATATGAAATACTGTTATTGTAATATCAAAGCAAGAACAAAACATTTATAGAAGACGAACTTTTCAGTTATGAGATGGCAAGCATTTAAAATAGAAAAAAAAATATCATAACCATTTATTTTCAATGATTCTGATTGCGGTTTATTCGATACTATTTTTTGCCTTTCTCTATAGAAAGGTATTAGAATTGCTGGAAAACCCGACTTTTAAGCGGAGCCTCGGAGGCCCATAGTGTTATATATCATTCGACTCAGTTCGACGAGATCGTAAGATTTCTGTGTGTGTGCGTGTGTGTGTGTGTGTGTGTGTGTGTGTGTGTGTGTGTGTGTGTGAGGGGGGGGAGGGTGGTATGTATGTGTGTGTGCACTTTTCGAAGATATTTTTACGCGCTCAATTTTCTCAGAAATGGCTGAACCGATTTGACCAAACCTATGATCGTTTGAAAGCTACTATCGGACCATTGATCAAGTTCGAATATCAAATGGCTGTGACTTTTGGATCCGGAGATATAATGGTATAAGTGACGTAACCGACAAAGCACGTTGTTTTTTACCGCTCTAATGTATATAAGGGTGCCAATATTTTGGGATCACCTCTAATTTCGAAAAGCGCTATTGTTCAAAAGTTTAAACACTTCGAAAAAAGTTCTCATGCAAAATTTGAGGTAAATCGTACATAGGTAAGGGGTGCTGCCCAGCGATTGAAGTTATAAAATTTTCGATCTTGAAAAAGCACCTTAAGGTACATGAATTTTCCGAAATTGAAAATTTTTTTTAATTCCAAAAATCTTTAAATTGCATGAAACGTCGAGATTTAGTGTAATCTTAAAAAAAAAATCTGAAAAAGTCGACTTTCTGGGACTTAAATTTTAATATTCTTAAAGTCCCAGAAAGTCGATTAAAAAATTTTGTTTTTCGAGATGACACTAAACTTGACGTTTCATGCAATTCTGGCATCAAAATTTTTTTATCATATTTCGGAAATTCATGTACCCCCTATGGTGATTCTTTGGGATCTATGAAAATTCCACTAAGTGGACTAAGAAGGGTTTTTTTAGATCAGCATTACTCTTCTCATACAAAGAGGCAACGCAAATGTTAAGCGCTTGGTTGGAAAAATGATGCCTACTATGTGACATAAACACTAAAGAATGCTTTTGTGAACTACTCGATTCAGTCTTACTTTTTTTACCCTTCAGGAATCGCATAGGATACATTTTTATCGATTTGGCATCTAATGAATATTGATATTTGAAGCATGACTAGTTTTTTATGAAAAAACAATCATAACTTTTTACTGGTAGCTCATATGAAAGAGCTTGGTTGAGCAAACTTGTGCGCAATGATTAGTTCAACAACTCTTCTAAAGACAACTTTTCGGTGGAACGTTTCATAAAAAAGTTAGAATAAAAAAGTGATTTTTCAGGAGCCATCCTACTTTTACTGCGGGAAAATTGATGTAACTCGATCAAATGAAGAGCTAGAGAGGTGCTTTTTTCAGCAAAGGTGCTCGCAATAAAATTTCCGATAACTTTATTGTACAACAAAATCATTTGTGAGTTCAATTAAGAAAGTTAGATTTCAGATTTCAATCTAAATAAGGACCACCCTACAATGTACAACAAGGCGCATCTACAGCAAATAGCAACGAGCTCAAGACTGCGAACATCAAGGAAAACGAAAAGAAGACGGAAATCAACAACAAAACCACCGATGCGGCAATGGATGACGAGACGAGTCACGAACAAAGTGCCCCTCAACCCTCGCAGGAGGGAAATGGAAGCTCTTCTTTTCCTAGAAAAAGAGTGACAACGAGATTCACTTCAAAAAATGCATTATTTAAAAAATCGGCTAATTCGGCCACGTAAAGCTTCTACGCAAATAGGCCTGAATAAAAATACCTTTTAAATAAAAAAAAGGACCACCCTAGTATCTTTTTTCACCAAAAGGAGCGCCATTTGATTACAAACAACTTTTGTGAAGACATCACCTACAAACAACTAATATTTAATAGTGAAAATATTTTTGTCATGCTAATTTCCCGTTTCGGACCACTGTGCCATGCGTTAATAACCGTTTTTCTATGCTTACTTTTTCTTGCCATTATTGTAGCCTAATTTTTTGTTTTCTTTTTAATTTCTTCTGATAGGGGATTCTGATAGAGGATAGAGAGGATGACATTTGTCGTTATGTAAGGTAGTTAAAAAGGAAAGAATATTAATAAGTTTCAGATTGGATTTTAATTTTTTTTTCATATAATCAAACATTTCGACACGCTCCAATGCCAAAATCACTTCGAACAATTTTTTTTGCTACAACATTATAAAAATCAGACGAAGAAAAGTTCTGGTTTCTTTATATTTGGGCTATAATGACTTTTTTCTTAGGTTGTGTTTCAATTTTTTATCATTTTTATATACAGATTTTCAATACAATCGAAAATTTCAGATTTCAATGGGGCAACCTTGGGATGGAACTGGAAATAGTGGTCAGAATCACCAATATGAAACTTACTTGGATATCTTGAATCGGATTTCACAAACTTAGATTCTAATTAAAGGTATCATTGCTCCATCAATACTCTTTAACTTTGTTGGGATTCGAACCTTCGTTCAAAGCCAGATGCAAAAATTGTAAAAAATCTTCAAAACATAATTTGTAGGTCATATTAGTTGATGGCCATACGAACCGAATCGCTTCACAAAACGCGTTCACTTTGACATCGACCATATACAACTTGAGTGTTAACTATAGCAATATAGGAAATGCTCCCTAATGTCTTCGCCGATGAACGTATCTGATAATTCGATCGAAACATTCCATTTGAGCCTACTTACTGGTGGGTTGAAGATAAAGAAAAAAGAATCCACATAGCAAATTTTGTCGCTAAAGGTTCGCAAATTCACCCGACAGTGAGTGGCAGCGAAGCAAAACGTCTAGGGTATCACGCACTGGGTGTCGCCATAGTTCCCTTTATGAATCAGCATTCTAAAGGAATGCTAATTGAACAAACTACCATGCGTACACATACGGATTTTGTTTGACAAAGAACGCTTAATGCTTTGTAACAATTTACGAGATGATTGAAATACATTGTAAACGATGTTATAATTATGGAAAACTAGCTCTGTTAATTAGGGACTACTAGGATAATAATAACTGGAAACTAAATCTAATGTTGAAATAACCTCTTCTAACGAGTAGATCATTGTTCAAATTAAAATCTTATAATCCATTAGTTACGAGACGAAAAACAAGCTGACATGCCTCACTTGTGTCGGAACAATACATGGCCCGTGTCAGACATAATACTACAATTATGAGTACGAGTTCTTCCAACAGTTGTTGGCTTGGAAAATTCTTTGTTAAGCTCACCACTACTGAACTTTTCCGACGATCCGACCACCATCCACTTCCAGTCAGGACAAAGATAAGTAAATATCACAACCCAACGTGTCGTGTGGGGAGCGGGGGGGGGGAAGCCATTAGGCTTCTCACGCTAGCTAGTTCGCAAATTGAATGAAATTGATAACAATAATAAACAGAACACAAACTCTGAACCGAAGCAAAGCAGACGTATAGCACCGGGTAATAGCACACAGTGCCTGGTAATGGCAGAAGTTTCACTACATTCGCAGCAGACCGTGCACCACCGGTTTTGAATAGGGATTTGGTGAAAATTTCAACAAATAAAACCACTTTCAATAAAGCGATGCGGTTATTACCTCGGTTAGAAGTACAACCGGTTCACGAGGGCAGAAGGAATAGTTTTCCAACCGCATATCGTTTGTTTCTATAAGGGTGTGATTTGTGTGCGGTGCGAGATTTAATTACGGGAAAATGAACATGTAACTAAGAACGGATTGCTATTCTGTCGATGCTGTGGGACTTCTTTCAAGATTTGATGTACACCCAAACCTCCGTTTACGAACACTTTTTATACGTAACCTCTTTTTACGTACCTCTTTTTACGAACCAAATCCCAAATAACGTAAACTTTTTTTACGAACCAAATCCCAAATAACGTAAACTTTTTTTACGAACCTACTTCGTAAAAAGAGGTTTTGTCATTCATCAAAAGCGATTTCCGACTCCATGGAAACTACTACAATATAGGTATTTTCGGAACGGGTTTAAAGAGTAGATTCTGGAAGGCATTTTGGTTTGAGGTATTTTGGAAATCCAAGATGGCGACTTCCGGTTGATTGATATTCCTTGAAAACCCATACAATATGGGTATTTTCGGAACGGAATTGATGAGTAGATGTCAGAAAACGATGTTTGAGGTAATTTTGAAATTCAATATGGCGACTTCCGGTTTGTTGATATTCTTTGAAAACCTATATAATATGGGTATTTCCGGAACGGGGTTAATGAGTAGATGACGGAAAATGATGTTTGAGGTGGTTCTGAAATCCAAGATGTCGACTTCCGGTTTATCGATATTCCTTGAAAACCCTTGCAATATGGGTATTTTCGGAACGGAATTGATGAGTAGATGTCGGAAAATTATGTTTGAAGTGGTTCTCAAATTCAAGATGGCGACTTCCGGTGTGTTGATATTCCTTGAAAACCCATACAATATGGATATTTTCGGAACGGAATTGATGAGTAGATGTCAGAAAACGATGTTTGAGGTAGTTTTGAAATTCAAGATGGCGACTTCCGGTTTGTTAATATTCCTCGAAAACCCTTACGATATGGGTATTTTCGGAACGGGGTTAATGAGTAGATGTATGGGTTTTCAAGGAATATCAACACACCGGAAGTCGCCATCTTGAATTTGAGAACCACCTCAAACATCATTTTCCGACATCTACTCATTAACCCCGTTCCGGAAATACCCATATTATATAGGTTTTCAAAGAATATCAACAAACCGGAAGTCGCCATCTTGAATTTCAAAATTACCTCAAACATCGTTTTCTGACATCTACTCATCAATTCCGTTCCGAAAATACCCATATTGTATGGGTTTTCAAGGAATATCAACAAACCGGAAGTAGCCATCTTGGATTTCAGAACCACCTCAAACATCATTTTCCGACATCTACTCATTAACCCCGTTTCAACAATACCCATATTGTAAGGGTTTTCAAGGAATATCAACAAACCGGAAGTAGCTATCTTGAATTTCTAAACTACCTCAAACATCGTTTTCTGACATCTACTCATCAATTCCGTTCCGAAAATACCCATATTGCAAGGGTTTTCAAGGAATATCAACAAACCGGAAGTCGCCATCTTGAATTTCAAAACTACATCAAAAATCGTTTTCTGATATCTGCTCATTAACCCCGTTCCGAAAATACCCATATTGCAAGGGTTTTCAAGGAATATCAATAAACCGGAAGTTGCCATCTTGAATTTCAAAACTACCTCAAACATCGTTTTCTGACATCTACTCATCAATTCCGTCCCGAAAATACCCATATTGCAAGGGTTTTCAAGAAATATCAACAAACCGGAAGTCGCCATCTTGAATTTCAAAACTACCTCAAACATCGTTTTCTGACATCTACTCATCAATTCCGTTCCGAAAATACCCATATCGTAAGGGTTTTCGAGAAATATTAACAAACCGGAAGTCGCCATCTTGAATTTCAAAACTACCTCAAACATCGTTTTCTGACATCTACTCATCAATTCCGTTCCGAAAATATCCATATTGTAAGGGTTTTCAAGGAATATCAAGAAACCGGAAGTCGCCATCTTGGATTTCAGAACCACTTCAAACATCCTTTTGTGATATGTACACCTTAACCCCGTTCCGAAAATACCCATATTGTAAGGATTTTTTAAGGAATATCAACAAACCGGAAGTCGCCATCTTGAATTTCAAAACTACCTCAAACATCGTTTTCTGACATCTACTTATCAATTCCGTTCCGAAAATATCCATATTGTAAGGGTATTCAAGGAATATCAAGAAACCGGAAGTCGCCATCTTGGATTTCAGAACCACTTCAAACATCGTTTTCCGACATCTACTCATCAATTCCGTTCCGAAGATATCCGTATTGTTAAGGGTTTTAGGCAATCTCAATAAACCGGAAGCCGCCATCTTGGATTTTGAAACGAACCCAAACATCATTTTCTTGCACTTACTCTTCACATCCGTTCCGAAAATAAACATATGATGCGCGGTTTCCACAATAATCACACAAAACTTTTTTTACGAAGAAAATTCCAAATAACGTAAACTTTTTTTACGAACCAAATCCCAAATAACGTAAACTTTTTTTACGAACCAAATCCCAAATAACGTAAACTTTTTTTTACGAACTACCTCTTTTTACGAACCCCCGTTTAGTTCGTAAATGGAGGTTTCGGTGTATTGGTACATACACTAGTACTAACTACGTCGAACAATAGAGTACACGTCCCATTTATTACGTTGAAGATGTTACCCATAAAACGGCAGCAGGCGCGAATTGATCTGGGAATAGCATCAGCATAGTGCCAAAGTGGAAACAAAGTGTACACAATTTATAATACAATTTTTCATGCAGCATATCGTCCCAGCAATCCTGACGTGTGATAGATTACCTCGTACTGCCGAAGTAGCACAAGACCCTGGACCTATCCTGTCCGCTTGTGTGAAACGTGGTTCATCAACTTCTTATACTTCTTTTTCTTCCAACCTAAACTGAATTGATTCTGCAACAGACTTCCGCAATCGTAAACATGAAATGCAGATACATTGAACGTGCTTCCATTGCGAGTGTCCAGAATCCCAAATTTTCGAAGTTGCTGCGTTGCTTCCATTAGAAATCAAGCAAAGTTCTATCAGTCTTGTTTGTCGGCTGAAATGGGCGTGAAGGAATTTAAATTTATTGCCTTCATACTTTGCCGAGTAATGCTTTTTTTTTCTTCTTTCTATGGGCCAAGAAGGATGTACATATTTGTCCTGATAGTCGCTCACTTGTGTCTAAACAGGATACGGTCCAATGTGAGTAATGGGTCTTACTCCAATTGCAGATTAAGTACATATTTTACAGTCCGGATTGGATTACCAGTACTCAGGCGAAACAAGGAAACATGGTTTTGAAGGGGAGATCTTGATGTATGTGACGAATTTAGTTTATACCGACACAAGAGAGTGTTTTATCTAGGTTTCAGACTCAAACCGTAACGAGCAGTTACAAGAGTATGCCAGCAGCTTAGAAATAGGTCGAAGTGATATGAAAATTTTATACTTTTGGTGCAATGTGCATTCCAGTTCAAATTTACAACAGTAACTGACATCAGTGATTTATATTATTATTTGAAGTTTTTATTTTTATAATCTTTTTACTGGTTTTTCTGGCCGAGAACAACTTCTATAACTGGAGCGACTTACATCCACTACGGTTATCATACCGGTTTGTAATGAAAAGTACAACCCAAGGAGGAGGCACACGTTACTGCACTCTGATGACAGGATGACAGTAACTCATATGAAATAAATTCATCGAGCAAGTGCAAGCCATAGCAACGTATATTATAACTGTTCAGGTGGCACATTCAACTAATTAGCTGAAGACATGTGCCTGAAAAATCAAAATAACTTATTTAATAGAACAGACACAGATTGAAAATGCCTATGAATATTATCATTGCTCCAACGGACTTCAGTCGTCGACCAATGAACAGTTGTCAGAAACGGAAAATGAGCGAGACTGAAAAATTTTCTCTATTAAATATTATATTTTGGTCGTTGGTATCTTCACAAAAGTTGTCTGTAATCAAATGGCGCTTCACGTGGTTAGGGTAGTCTATGATTGGATTGAATTCTGGAATCTAATTTATTTAACTGAATTTCGAACTGATTTCACTTCAAAGCCACACACTTCGAAAAAATCCTGTGATTTTACATCTTATTAGATGCACATAAATGGAGCGTCACAGTTCTTGACCCGCAGCGACTTGAATCGAGAATCTTTGGTTCGCAAAGTACGCCTGTGAATCGACTGAGCCACAGAAGCACATATCTGTTTGGCGGGTAAAAGGTGCACAGTCGGCAGAATGCAAGTTACAGTCGAAATCAGTGAAATTCATGCTGATCTAACATTAAGTCATTACAAATGAAATTTTTCATCATTTGACAAATTAGGTTTTTATGAATTACATCGTATGAAGGATTAAGTAACCTGTAAAATTAAAAAAAAATTGGTTTGCAGGGCCGGTGAAACATGTTAAGCCCTGGTGGATAATTTTTCATACCGAGGGGAACGACTCACTATTTCTAAGCATTTCTTAACTCTAATGGAAATGTTATTTATCCCTTAAAAGCGCAAAATCGATTTATTCTGATACTTTATTTTGAGATAACTTTAAATGAAAAGCGTAAATTCGAAGTTTGAAGCCTTTCGTTTTTTTTTTGCTTTAAAACAAAATTGCGCACAGATAGAAAATATGAATTTTACAGGTGACATAATTATTCAAACGATAAAATTCAGAACTACTTAACTTAAACATAAACGACGCAATATTCCATTCGTACAAAATTTTACAGGCTCCGAACATAATTTGCACTTGGCTAGCAAGTACGACTGAATGAATTTATATGTACCATTTACCAGCCTAGCAGATATGTGCTTCTGTGGTTCAGTCGATAAAACGCCTTGCTCTATGATCTAATATTTCTCGGTTCAAGTCGCGCAGTTGCGATACCTTATAATCAAAAAAGAACCGGAATTTTATTAAAAAACCCAAAATTTCAATTTTTAATAAATTTCTTTATTATCACCTTCAAAGTACTCTCCTCCTGCGGCAATACATGCATGCCAACGCTTGATCCAATTTTCCATACAAGTTTTATAGGCCGCCGAAAGTATGGCCTTTAGTTCACGCAGCGAATTCTCTTTTATGGTCTCTATGGTCTCAAAACGCGTTCCCCGCAATGGCAATTTGAGTCTGGGGATGAGGAAAAAGTCACACGAGGCCATATCTGGAGAGTACGGTGCTTGGTTGATGATATTGGTTGAGTTTTTGGTCAAAAATCATCTCTTTGGCCACATCAACACGACGCTGTTTTTGAATGAAATTCAGCTTTTTTGGCACCAGCCGAGAAGCGACGCGTTTCAAACTCAAAACATCAGTTAAAATGTGTTCGGCTGATCCATAAGAGATGCCCAACAACACAGCGATCTCTCTAATCGGTACAGAACGATTTTGCAACACGATTTGCTTCGCCGATTCAATGTTTTCTTCAGTAACAGATGTTTTTGGGCGGCCAGGGATCTCATCATGATCCAAGCTTGTACGACCACCTTTGAAGCGTTTATACCACTCGTATGCCTGTGTTTTTCCTAGACACGATTCACCCAAGGCCTTTTCTAACATTTTTAACGTTTCGGAACATTTAAATCCATTTGCAACACAAAACTTCATGCACGCACGTTGTTCTAAATTTTCATCCATTATAAAAATCGCCACACGAAAATTTTTCAACTTCTTGGTACAGACGCCAAACAAAAACTAATCGTACGATATGCGTCAAAATTTGACAGAATGTGTATAAAAGTGTTGCCAACGTTGAGAGAATAAAAATTTACCGAATTTTAAAATGAAAATTCCGGTTTTGATGATAAGGTAGATCTTTTGTTTTATATTACATTCAATTTCAAGTCATGTATTTTTCAAGTCACACAATTTTACATGTTCTTGAATATAAATTTGCATGAAATACGATGCTCCATTTATATGATGTAAAATCACAAGAATTTTTCGAACTGTGCGCATTTAAGCACGAGACGGGACTCGAACCAGTAGCTAGCTCCTATTCGGGGAAATTGTTTTTCCAATTAAACTAGTCTGCATATGAAACCACATGAAAAAACAGTCTAATTGACTAAGCTTTGCCGCCAAACACAGATTGAAGATTTTGTCTCTTTCGCTGCCATAAGGACTGTATCGAAAATAAGCTATACACATACATTTATGTTGTACGCATGTTTTCGTGATGGTTTTTTATGCTCATATCACAGCATGGCTGTCAGCTTTCGTTTGTTTATTTGTTTGTGCGGTTGAAATTCTGCGTTTTCAAAATGTCGCGTATTGAATAGGAAGTGAAAATTAAGGTTCTGGACACATGGCTAAGTGAGAAGGGTATTACTATGCGAAAATTGGCGAAGCGGTTTGGAATTCATCATGCCAGTGTTAAAACCATCATTAATAAGTTTGGAGAGCACTATTCTTTGGATGAGCTACCAGGAATAGGCAGAAACCCCGGTTCTACCAACCCGAAACTGAACCAGAAAGTGGTATCTCTAATCATGAAGAACAAAAAAAGGAACGAGTGTCGGAATGATCCAGCGTATCAAGAGGCGAAATCACCTGAAGACATACAAGAATCAGAAAATCTCGAAACAAAGTGTAGAACAGAAGAAGCAAGCAGCAACAAGGGCTCGGAAATTGTATTCGCGTCTTTTACAGTGTCCGGATGCATGCGTTTTGATGGACAACGAGACTTATGTAAAGGAGGACTCAGAAACCTTTCCAGGTCCACAATACTTCACTGTCGTCGTTGGGGAGTATAAGAGCGATGCGGACAGGTCGATTCAAGTGGAGAAATTCGGTCGAAAAGAGCTGATATGGCAAGCAATGTGTTCCTGTGGTTCGAAGTCAACCATTTTTTACACTACCGGAACTAACAGTTCGGCTGAAAAGTTTGTATCGTTTAATAGAAACACACATTTTTTTGCCAAAATTCGTTTTTATTATTCAACATAATTGCCATCAGAGGCGATACAGCGATTATAGCGATCTTCCAACTTTTCGGTACCATTTTTGTAGTACGATTTGTCCTTTGCCTCAAAATAGGCCTCAGTTTCGGCGATTACCTCTTCATTGCTTCTAATTTTTTTACCAGCGAGCATTCTCTTGAGGTCTGAGAACAGGAAAAAGTCACTGGGGGCCAAATCTGGAGAATAGGGTGGATGAGGGAGCAATTCGAAGCCCAATTCGTTCAATTTCAGCATGGTTTTTCGTTATTGTTTTTGATCGATTGTGAGCTCACGCGGCACCCATTTTGCACAAAGCTTTCCCATATCCAAATATTCGTGAATAATATGTCCAACACGTTCCTTTGATATCTTTAGGGTGTCAGCTATCTCGATCAACTTCACTTTACGGTCATTGAAAATCATTTTGTGGATTTTTTTCACGTTTTCATCGGTAACAGCCTCTTTTGGACGTCCACTGCGTTCATCGTCTTCGGTGCTCATATGACCAGCACGAAATTTTGCAAACCACTTACGAATTGTTGCTTTGCCCGGTGCAGAGTCTGGATAACACTCATCAAGCCATTTTTTGGTATCGGCGGCACTTTTTTTCATCAAAAAGTAGTGTTTCTTCAACACACGAAATTCCTTTTTTTCCATTTTTTTCACAATAACAAAAGTAGCTTCACTCAAAATGCAATATCTCACAACCTAATAATCAGACAGCTGTCAAATTTATACACGTATCTTTTGAAGGTTGGTACTAACTGAAAATTGTATGGATTTAATTCTAGTTGCGCCCTCTCATAGAAACGAACCGAACTTTTCAGTCGATCTGTTATAAATGCAGAAATCTATCCTTCTGAGTGTCTTCAGAAGAGATTGATGTCTTTATATAGTACACCTCCACACAGTTCGAAAAAATCTTGTGATTTTACATCTTATAAGATGCACATAAATGGAGCGTCATTTTTCACTCAAATTTATATTCAAGAACATGTAAAATTGTGTGATTTGAAAATTACATGGCTTGAATTCGAATGAAATAAAAAACAAAAGATCGATAGCAGCAGCGCGACTTGAACCGAGAAACATTAGATCACAAGCACATCGGTTACCTGACTGAACCACAGTGCTCATATCTGTTCAAAGAATATTTGATACATATAAATCCATACAGCGGCACTGGCTAGCCGAGTGCAAATTACACTCGGAGCGTGTAAAATTCTATGCGAGTGGAATAATAACGTCATTTGAAAAATTAAGTAGTTGTTTGTAGAATTCTGTCACCAGTAAAATTCATAATTTTTTTCTGTGCACTCTCAATTGGCTTGCGGAAAAGGGTATACATTTCGTTGAGAAAAATATCAATCCAACAAATTGCCCTCAGCTTCGACCCATCGAACGTTACTGGGCAATCGTGAACAAGGTTCAAAAACAATTTGGGCTCAAGCGTCCAAAAAATGCAATGCAACACTTGTCCGGAACTTGATGAAGAGCGTTCGATCAAAAGTTCGAAAATTCGTGAAGGAATAACTCAAATTTCATCCGGTTTTCATTATACTCAAGTTTAACCTTGTACAATGAAGATCAATTTTAATTTCAATAAAATATCGTTTTTTATCATAATTTAAAAGAAAAATTTGTGGATAGCTTATTTTCGATACACTGTATAACTGAAGTGAGATTATCTCGTTTTCTGCTAACAAAATCTACAAACTAGAGAAATTTATTATCAGTTTTCAAGGAAATCACAGCTCTTCACAGAGTCATTTATGATCAAACACCCCCTAAAATAAATAAAAAATGCCACTAATCACCCTGTAATTCCGGCACAAGTGTATTACAACCAGTAATTTCCGTCCGCTTAAGAGAATAGGACAGTGGAAATCACGATATCATTGAACGAAAGACAGTAAGAAAACAGTATAACTATTCGTAGAATTTGAATAGTGGCTGGCGATGAAAAGAAGATCTATTGTGAGCAGTGCTGTAGAATGTAGAATCATTCAATTCAAATGAAACCGAATGTGGAACACACTCACAATCATTCTACTGCAGTAAAGTTCATACTCTAACACCGCCTACCGGGCAGCATTTAGTTCTTCATTCGTTTCTCTTCCATTCGAAACTCTGTTTAACCACCGTCAGTTGATCTCTTGAAGTAACAAAATATCTCTATCAATAGTGTGAGAGTGGCCTTCAAATGAGGTTTATGTAAACATTCGAATTTATTCAAGATAATAGATGCAAAGGCAAACTAGTCAAGATAGCTGAAATATCAATTACAGATTAAAGATAAATTAATTGTTTTTCAATTTTCGTTTCTCATACTTTGGAGCACATCTCATTATATTTCAAACAGTTGAAAATTACAGATTTAAACTTCCTGGTGATAATTTAAAACTCAAATGTGAACCGCCATCCTCTATTTATAATTCTGGCCGGAGAGAATTTCTAAATTTGGGTTGATGTCCATGACAATTCATTCGAACTTGCTCACTACCAACAGCGAAGACAACGAAGCAGCTGGACTACTTGGTACTTGAAACTGAGTAAGCAAAACTTCAAATGACTAGGTACTATTATTCAATTGAAGATTGATTCTTGGAGCTTCACTTGAGTATGGGAACAAAAGTGAAATGAATGAGAAGGGATATGCTGACTGTCATTGGTCATAAATTTTAATTTGATTCCTATATTATTCAATTGAAAATGAAATTTTACCGCACTGATTGTGAGAATCCCACACTTCGAAAACGGCCAGGAAACAGATAGAGGAGTTCGAAAGGAAATTGCGGCTTAATGTTGTTTACTCACCAGATCTAGCCCCGTAAGATTACCACCCATTTGTGCATTTGTAGTGACGCACGCATTGAGAAGCACTTCTAAAACTTCAATAGAGTCAAAAAATTAGTCGAGTCGAAGCAAAAGAGACGGATTTCTCTGACGAGGAATCTCTACATTTTCGGAAAGATAAGGAAAATGTGTGAAGCGAGTATTTATTAGCTCTTGTATACGATAGAATTATGGTTTTATATCAATTCTATAATGTTTTAATAACCGTCATATTATTTCATTGTAATACTCAATTTAAGGGGACACCGGTCATCAACAGTTTTTCATCGAATAGAGAAAAATGATCCGCAAATTTTCTTAATTCATTGGGCCTTCCGTGAGATAGTTATTCAGTTTATGTTGATCCTATTCTATCGCTTGACTATGATAGTCCTATCATCGTATTTTGATTTGGGTTTCACCGGAAGGTTTATTAACAACAAACAACTATTTGATACCTTCGGAAGTTCAACTCACACTGAGAAATACTGCCGGAACCAAAATTTTTAGTTCAACACTGATTAATATTATACTGGCGACCCTTTTTCTACTAAGGCACTACATATTTGCTAATGTTGTTCCCACTAGGATGTGCAAAGGCACCGATTACCTCGACAGTCCCATCAATCGTCTCGTGAAGAATGCAGAATAACCTTCCCGGGGGGTGGAAAGTTGCCTTTCTCATCCCACCCAGTTCGTCTTCGTCTATGTACAGCACAGAAAAGTTTTTGTGTGAAACTGGACCGCAAATTGCCTGCTTCCAAAAATGAACCTTAGGCAACTGCCAACAATATTTCCTAGTACAATACCATGGAGGCGAAATGGTTCAGGGAAATCACTTTCCGATCACCAATGAGAGTTTACCTTGGCGTCAAGTTGAGAAAGTGATTTGCTAGCTCACCTTCGGTAAGCATCATCAACGGTGTAGGAGTCGGTGACATGGTTGACATTTGAGTCCCGGGAATAAAGCTCATTTTCAATCGAGTGTGCTGTTTGGGGGGCTGAATGAAACTTGATCCTCGATTGCCTTCCATGGATACCGGATACGAAAAGGTAAACAAACACTTAAGAACGGAATTGATAGCGTTGCGATACGAATTTCAATCCCACCGAATCGCTTCCGGGGGAAAGTTTGAGTATGCTGCGGTGTGACATTTTCCAGCATATAAAATTGATGATTCTATGCTGGGAGAGTGAGATACACTACAGTTATTTGTTCGTGCGGCGGATATGCTTTGAAAAACGGATGACCCGCATTAAAAACAAGATCGGATATTTTTTATCAGACGTTTTAGAAATGTGAGAATCGTCATGGTATGCTAACTCGAAAATATGACAATTATAATTGTAGCCTACATTTGTTCCACAAATAAATAAAAAAATAAACAACACAACCAGTTTATGTTGGAGTCATATGAATACGGCACCCTTGAGATACCAATACTGCAGAATGACGACTATCGGTTGATGATCAAAATTCCGTCAATTAGTTTAGTTCTTTCGGCACGTCAGAAAAGACATTGCGATTCGGTGTAAATAGCAAAAACTTTGAGTCTACTTAGCTGTTCATATTCATTGGATTCTGTATTTCGTTTCGGCTAGAGCTGTATCATGGTAAAAAAAAATCAATAAACAAATAATGGTTGCATTAATCCAAATCTTGAAATTTATGAACAATAAAGTTTGTTTATTTGTTCATAGTTGAAATTATGTGCTCAGATGTTTTCCATATATAACATGATCGTAATCTAAGTTCACTGTTATGTTACTGGAATTGATCGTATCGTTCTGCATGTTGAAATAGTTGTTGATGGACTGTACAGCTATTCTAAGGGCTTTGCTTGTTGATTTGTTATCTTCGTTGTTGTATTCGTCAATGTATTCGTTGTTGGTCTTGTCATTTTTCGAACTATGGAAAATGTTTTCGTTGTCATCACAGTTGTAAGGAGTAATTTTTACACTCATTTCAAACAGAAAATTCTTATAAAGGACTCCCGGTTTTTTATAAATTTATTCGTTTATACTTCGATACTACCAACAAAAAAATTTCGCTTTTGTTCTATTTTGTACCAATAAAGGAATTGTTTTCAATGTAGTACCACAAAATGCCAAATTGGATACAAATCATTTGCAGGTTTATTCAACCTTCGCTGATGACTTCTAGACCTGTTCACCTTTTGATATGACGCATCTTTTGTATCCGGTTTGGCAACCTTACGGGCGTTTGATTTGATGGAGTTAACAGTTGCGATTAATTATGTCCAGTACCCAGTGTTTCACTCGTGCGAGTGTCGGCGATCGGGAAGCGACCCAGTAAAATTGGTTTTAAATATTTCAGTTTTCGGTTGCATTTATATGGTTAAGGTAATTTTGCTACTTGGACATTCGATACATATCTCGAATATTAGACCATCAAACTTGACATGATGGGCCTGAATGTTTGGTTTAAATAAAATAAGGTCGTTTTATTTTTAACTTGGCCGTTTTCATGACATGAAATTCATTAATTTTCAAGCCCTAAAATTTTCGCTTTTAAATAAAATAGGTAAACGCGAATGCGAATGCAAAAAATCAGCAGAACTTGCACAAGAAAGCAGATAAGAGTTCCCGTAGTTTTTCGTAGAAAAATTCAAATTTCCGTAGAAAATTTCCCAATCCGTTGATCTACGAAAAAAACCGTTGGAGATAGTGTCTTCAGCAAAACTGCTCGATATAAGTTTATCTACAATTTTGCCGAACGATGCAGTCCTCTATCTCAACACATCCGCAAAATCATTTTTGGATCACTTTAATAATAAGAGTCACCCTAATACCATGTACATCTAAATATGGCTTATATTTGTCTGATCATTTGTTTTAAAGACATCATAGCTAAAGTATAACGTTAAGCCACAAATGTTTTTGTCCCCCTTAATTGTGGAACCGGACCACTGTGCAATGCAATATTACTCGGAAATTTTAAAACTTCCTATCTTCTACCTAATTTATGAGATTCTACGGGAAACCTAAAACAAAATCATAATTTTAGTAGTTATCAATTGCGTTTGGGTTGTGCATAAAAATTGTTTAAATCTTTTGTCCAAAATATAATTATTTTCAGAGTTTAGGTATATTTACCAAAATTTTTAAGATGGTCGTCAAATGGTGAGATAACTAAGTCCTCACAAGTCCCTATCTCATGCCTCCCCGAGCGTCTATGATGACATTTGGTCAATAGAACGGCGTCGACTGGGTGCTATCGCTTTCTGCGTTAGTAGCAGAATGAGAGGGTGTGAAATGGCTTGTAGGTTGAAGCCCATCCTAAAGTGCAGTGTTTATTATAGTATATTACAACATATAATTCTGTTGTTTATTACATCATGTATTATTATTATTATTATTATTATTATTATTATTATTATTATTATTATTATTATTATTATTATTATTATTATTATTATTAGAAGAGCGTAACTTACACTGCGATATTAACTGTTATATTGTATTATAGCATATTATTCATGTATTATCGTCTTACACTATTTCATGTTATTATATACTATGTTGTATGGTATTATACTGCATTGCATTATATCATATTATATTGTATTATATTATATTATATTTTATTATGTTATATTGTATTCTATTATATTATTTCATTATATTGTATTGCATTATGTTGTATTATATTATATTATATTATATTATATTATATTATATTATATTATAGGGTTTATTATGAGTAGTACTACGTACATCTGCGCAAAATATAAATTTGTTTTCCTTATATGTTATCATTTTTAAAGTAACTTTTAACTAAATTACAAGGTCGTTACAAGGTGAGCTTGGTCCTCACTGGTTCCTGTTTCATGCCTACACGTGTGTCTGTGGTGACAATTGGTCGATGGAATGCGTTGATGGCAGAATGAGAGGATGAGAAATGACATATAAATTCAAGTAATATTATATCATAGCATATCGCAACATATCATTTTATTCATTCTATTATTTATTATATAATGCATTGTACTATATTATATTGTTTTTTATTATTATTTTCATTATTATATTTATTGTTATTATTATTAATTTGTCATCAATAATAATAACATATATTAATTTTATAGATGTGGATATTATTATTAGAAGAGAAATATTCTACTTTCTGCAGTATTGCGAAGATAGAAGAGCGTAACTGACACTCTGCATTAACTGTTATTTTATATATTGTTTTATAATATATTATATTATATTATATTGTATGACATTGTATTATATTATATTAAATTAAAATATATTATATTATATTATGTTATATTATATTATTTTGTAATCTATTATATCATTTTTTTTTAAATTTCATTACACTAAGTTTCATTGTATTTATCAATATAAAACATTTCGCACGGGGGCTTAAAGGGGAGGGAGCATCAGGGCATCGGACGAATTGATAACTAGACGAGGGATTGTGGATAGCCAGCCCAAGTCACTTGAAGGAAACTTGTTTCCTTCTGAAGGTTTGAAATGAGTCTGACGCGCCCTTCTCAAACAAACCATCAGGCGGGTTCAAGCATGTATAGCGATATGCTTCATCCATGCACTGGATATTATGGTTGGAACAACATCTTTTATTCCCGCGGAATACGAGTAAGTGACTCTACTTACATATCCGCCCAACCCTTTTTGTTCGCTTTTCGGTAACAGCTATAGTAAGAAGGTGAATGGATGAGTCATATCGGGGCTACTGTAAGTCTACCCGCATCCACTGGCAAGTCCTTGAACTGATATTGGCTTCACTTCACATCACATCACATCACATTTACCAAAATTTTTAAGATTGTCAGTGAAATCCAAGTTCCATTTTTTTTGCAAATTTTGTTCATAATAAATTTCCAACTAAAATAATAAAAAAATAAATGTCATATAATTTAAATGTTTTGTTTTGATTTTGCTTTCAAAATTTTCCCAATAATAAAAACTCGTTATATTTGTACCAAATTTCTTGAGATTCTTTGAACGGATATATAATTTTGTTCATCAATACATTGTTTCTGGTAATGATTCCAATATTTTGGAGCAGAAAAATGTACATGTCATCGCTTTAATTTTGAGTTGTATACAAACATGTGAAAAAAAATGAAAAATTCATATACTTTTATAAATTCATCGATTTTGTAAGGTTTTCTTTTGATAGTGCAAGAATGGTAGTTGGACAAAAATTGTAGCTGGTATCACTAGCAATCGCATGATGTGTAAACATATATAGGTCATCGCTTTGATTTTCTAGATATTTACGATCATTATAAAAAGTCTCACCTTTTCCTAGGTCATCTATCTACAGTTTTCATTTTGGGTAGACAACCCTATTTTTCGGTTTTTTCAGTGCATTTTAGTTCTGGAAGTACCTTTCCAATGGTGAACAAATTTCGAAAATCGGTTGACTACCAACAAAGTTATGACTCGGTAAAGTTGAAGTGTTCAATATTTTCTATGCGACGTTTATGCCAAAGGAAAAAAAATAGGAAGGCAGATAGGGCATATTGGGCGCGTGAAAAAAAACCTGGAGCGGAAAAAAAAAATTTTCATTGGTTTTCCTTTACTAATCGTCTCCTACAAAGTTTTTGAAACAATCTACGAACTTCACAAAATTCGAGGGTGTAAAATTTATTGAGATTCGTTGAAAAACAGCTGATCTATGACAGCTCGAAGTCACCGTTCCAACTTTTTTTCAGGTATGGTATTTGGAGTGTTAAGATGTACAGTTTTATCTACTCGAATCGACTCGTAGGAATATTTCCAAGTAGCAGGTCTAATGATTTCGAATATTTGTTAAAAATTGGTTGAGTTGTAGATTCTCAAAACCTGATCACTTATTTACACTTTTTTATATTTATTTATACTTATTTATACTTATTTATACTTATTCATACTTATTTATACTTATTTATTTGGAGCAGGGAAAAGCCCGGTGGAGATGAAATTTAGCAATCACTCTCTCCAGCAGGCATACAACCTCCTCATCATTTGTATCAACAGATTACAATTATCCAACAGATACATTTAGGCCTAACACTACAATTAAAACTAAAAGTTAAAACTAAATTTATAACACTATAACTAGTTGATGACACTAAGCATAACAGTATTAGTACCCTTATTTAGAAGGTGAGAGAGAGAGGAGAAAATTGGTTAGGTAAATTGAAAACAAGGGTTGGTGGAGGGTAGAATACAATATAATGCTTTAAGACAATGTACATTGACAAAGCTCTTAGTAATGCGAAAGACGAATCCTAAAAGCTTGGAGGCCTTAGAGATCACGTAATCGATATGACTTTTGAAATTCAACGTGGTATCAAGTATGATACCTAAATCTTTAACGGTAGACTCTCGTTTCAGTACAATCTGCGAAATGTTATAGTCGTAGCTAAATAGCGAGTGTTTGCGAGCAAACGACGTAACGGAACATTTCGAGGCATTTAAGACCATTCTATTGTCGTTACACCAGTTCACGAATGATTCAAGCTGTGACTGTAAAAATAAAGTGTCGTCGGGCGACCTTACTAGATGATATAGCTTAAAATCATCTGCGAAAGATAGTTTGTGGCATTTCAATAGAAAGTTGAGATCATTGAGGTAGAGCAAGAATAAAAATGGTCCCAAGTGACTGCCCTGAGGGACTCCAGAACCTACAGCAAACGGAGTTGTAGTGCATTCACCGATTTTCACTAACATTTCCCGACCAATAAGATATGATTGAAGCCAGTTGAGTAAAGATCCACTGAATCTAAGTTTTCCGAGTTCAGCAACTTTAATTTGGTGGTTTATCTTGTCGAAGGCTGCGGAGAAATCCGTATAGATAGCGTCAACTTGAAGGCGCGCTTGTAGGGATCGAATTATAAAAGATGTATAAGACAATAAGTTCGTTGTAGTTGATCGTTTTGGCATAAAACCGTGTTGTGTTTCCGAGATGTAGTTATTGCAGTTATGCTTGATGAAGTCCAGAACTATATTTTCAAGTAACTTAGACATAGCGCATAGTGCGGCTATCACACGATAATTAGATACATCAGCTTTATTTCCCTTCTTGAAAACCGGAAAAATATATGATGTTTTCCAAATATCCGGAAAAGTTCCTGAGTTGAGTGAGATATTAAACAGCATCGACAGTGGAATCAGAAGGCTGTCCGAGCACTTTTTCAATACCAGAGAAGGAATACCTACGGGTCCAGCGTTAGAAGATAGTTTCATTTTAGAACACGCTTTATCACGCGGGGTCCAATCGGAGAACGGCGAGGAACATTAATGAAAGCTTTGGAGATCTGATCATTCGATAAGGTTTCATCAGAGAATACGTTGCTGAAATGTGATTTAAATAGGTTACAAATGTCAGGCAACACGGATGATTCAACGTCACCAAGAGCCATTTTGAGGGAAAACTTCGGAGAACAATTCATCTCAAGAAATGGACCGGTAAGTTGGCCACCAAGATCATGCGATTTGACGCCTTTAGACTATTTTTTGTGGGGCTACGTCAAGTCTAAAGTCTACAGAAATAAGCCAGTAACTATTCCAGCTTTGGAAGACAACATTTCCGAAGAAATTCGGGCTATTCCGGCCGAAATGCTCGAAAAAGTTGCCCAAAATTGGACTTTCCGAATGGACCACCTAAGACGCAGCCGCGGCCAACATTTAAATGAAATTATCTTCAAAAAGTAAATGTCATGTACCAATCTAACGTTTAAAATAAAGAACCGATGAGATTTTGCAAATTTTATGCGTTTTATTGTTTAAAAAAGTTCTCAAGCTCTTAAAAAATCACCCTTTATATCCGGAATAAGAACTGACAGCCATCTGATCTTCGAACTTGATTAATGATCCAAAAGTAACTTTTAATCAAGCCTAAGTTTGTTAAAATCTATGAGAAAATTGGGCGGTAAGAAAACAACACGTTTTGTCGTTTACTTCACTTATACCATTATTCCTCCGAAATCAGAAGTCACAGCCAGTTGATCTACAAAATTTGATCAATGGCACAGTAGTAACTTTCAAGCGAGTTTTATCTTTTTGAAATCGGTTTAGCCCTCTCTGAGGAAATTGAGCGGTAAAAAATTCTTTGAAAGGTGCACATTAGGGTGGGACAAAGTTGTATGGGAAAAACATGAAAAGGTTTATTTTCTCACTCCACCAAATTTTTCGTATTCCTTCTGGGTCCCATAACCTCCATACAAAATTTTAGCTCGATCGAAGAAACTATATTTTCGCGCCCGAGGTTTAAAGTTTGTATGGGATTAAGTGTGGAGAAATCCACTTTTAACAAAAAAATCGGCTGGAGATCAACCTATGAGCTCTAAAAATCAATGCATGAGTTATTTTCGTAGGAAATTTAACGAGGAAAAAAACTTTAAAATACCGCAAAACAATTTTGCGTGAAAAATGAAATAAAGTGTAACCAAGTGTGCGAAATGTTACAAAGAGCCTACGGTGAGTCTGCTATGAAAAAAACAAGTGTTTACGAGTGGTATAAGCGTTTCCAAGATGGCCGCGAAGACGTTGAAGACGACGAACACTCCGGTCGACCCAGCACGTCAATAATCGATGAAAATGTGGGAAAAGTGGAAAAAATGATTATGGATGATCGCCGAATCACTATTAGAGAAGTTGCTGATGAAGTTGGCATATCAGTTGGCTCATGCCATCATATTTTTTCAAATGTTTTGGGCATGAAACGAGTGGCAGCAAAATTCGTTCCAAAACTGCTGAATTTTGATCAAAAAAACAAACGCATTACCATCGCTCAGGAGCTGTTAAACGACGTCAACGACGATCCAAATTTACTTGAAAGGGTCATAACTGGTGATGAAACATGGGTGTACGGTTATGATGTCGAAACAAAAGCACAATCGTCCACGTGGAAGCACCCAACGTCACCAAGACAAAAATCGCCGAGCTCAAAAAAACACGTCTACACCAGCCGCTACAAGACAGAATGTAAACAATGAATACAGCTGAAAATTTCACCATACATTAGGGACATATGTACCAACACAATAAAAAAAAAATTTGACCACCGGACTCTCCAGACGCGCGCAATTAAAAAATTCCGGGAACTTTTTGAACAGATCTCGTATCTAGCATCACTGCTGCTAGTGAAAGTAATATGATGTTACTTCCTTTTAAAGTGCTATAACGGTTAATCTAAGTTGCTTGATGTATTCACGATAGTTACACAGCAGAGTATAAATATTATTTTTAAGTGACAAACCATGCTCCAAACCTTACTGTAAAGACACAAAAAGTCGTGTAAATTGTGTTTTGGTTGCATGAAATAGTACCTTCTATATCTTCTAAATTATAAGGGATAGAGAGTTTATATATTCGGCAAAGTTATTGGATTTGAGTTTATCTAAAATATTGTAGAAGATTCCTGAAACCTATTTCTTCAAATTAAAATTTTTTTGTGTCTTTACAGTGAATTTTGGAACATGGCTTGTCACTTAAAAATAATCCTCATACTCAGCTGAGAAACTTTTGCTAAGACATCAAACCACTCAAATCAACCGTTTTAGCATAATATAAGAAAGCACTATCATATTACCACCACTAGCAGCAATGGTGCTAGATATATTAAGGAGTGAGCCATTGTTCGGACCTCTATTCGGTTTTCCTTCAATAACTTTTTCTACAAATGTCGGATTGTTTTGCTGTGTTCTAAAGTTTTCCTTCTCGATAAATTTCCTACGAAAATAACACATGCACTGATTTTTAGAGTTCATAGGTAGATCTCCAGCCGATTTTTTTGTCAAAAGTGAATTTCTCCATACTAAATCCCATACAAACTTTAAAGCGCGGGCGCGAAAATGTAGTTTTTTCCGATCGAGCTAAAATTTTGCATGATGCTTATGGGACCCAAAAGGAACGCGAAAAGTTGAAAAGTTTGGTGGAGCTGATATCAATATTTTGTCCCACGCTAGTGCACATGCACAAACAGACATTTTTCGATCTCGTCGAACTGAGTCGAATGGTATATAACACTGTGGATCTCCGAGGCTCCATTCGAAAGTCGGATTTTCCAGCAATTCTGCTACTTTTCTATAGAGAAAGGAAAAACTACTGTAACATTGTTTGTTATATACTCTTACCTTTATTTGCTCTGCGTTATTTAATTGTATGGTAGAATATGCTTGTCGTCAACAACTCGTACTTTAGTGAAAATGAAGCAATAAAATTTGCCAAATTCTCACAATCAATTAAAACGAATGATTATCTATACTCGGAAGTGTGAAAGAAGCACGTCAGTTTTATTTATTTTCACGTCCTCCCGTTATGTCTGTGACATTCCTCACCCGCCTTTTTGTTTAATTTCAAGCGATATATGTTCGGATTCTTCTTTGTTAAGAACAAATATACAACCCATAGACTTTAAAATCACATTAATTGATCAGACCTTTCACATTTACATTTCTCGTAAAATCCATGTTACTGACTTTACCGAGAAAATAAACAAATTTCTTTCGTCTGTGTTGTTCCGTTGATTAATGTTTTACTGTTACCTCTGCCTTTTGAAGTATTCAGAATGCTATTTACCTCCCAGCTCATGAGCCGTGCGACATTTTGCCATATAGCATGGAAGACGAAATACTTTCCATTCAACTTCAGCGAAATTGGATCATCAACGTTAACTTGAGCAATCATCGGTTTGCGCGAGGGGAACCAAAACAAATTTATATTCCGATCCTTGCTAACAAGTATTCTCTTAAATTTATTCTATTACGGTTTGCGGAATTTATCGCCATAGGTATTTGTGCCGTACTTCTACATGAGTCGGCACCGTTCGTCACTTCGGCGAGAAAAAAAATTTTTCCATTTCTGTTCGACCGGCGTCGCGACGACTTTTTCACTTTTGTCGTCTAGTCCTAATATTTCATTTTGAGTACCGGGGACCTAAAGGTGCAAAACGGTCCACGCCTGTCGGCTGTCCCCCCGCACGTTATCACGTAACACCCGTAATCATAATTGTATTATCAATTCATTTTTATTCATTCGATGCAATTTCGAGCTAAGTGAGCCGCTTGTTTTCACATTTCTTTTTCACTGACACTTGTAGCATGAAAATTGCTTGATTTGGGTTGATTTCAAAGCAAAACAACTTCCAGCAGTTTTATTGAATAAAAAATACTTTAAAGAAATTATGACCCCTTTGGTAGAGTGGAAAATCTCGCTAATTACATTACAGAAATTAATTTTGTTTGTTGTTCTCAAACGACCATTAATAGAATTGCAACACCTGAAAAGGTTCGAAATCAATTATGAATCAATTATTTTTGATTGCTAGTTGAGATGGCTAATCATCATCATCTTCATCATTTTGGACATCTATTTCTATTTGCCCGTGTCATGCGTTTTACGACTTGTACAATTCCAGTATGGTTTTTGCGATGGTGTACTTCCGGATGGAGAAAATAATACGACTTCTTATGTCGCTTTCTTTTGGAAACCCTGGAACTGTCCAAGGACTTTCTCTGAACAAACAATCGGCCTAATGTGGGACAACCTGATTACGCTGTTCAAATGGTACTTTTACATGTGGGCTGGCCGAAGCTCATCCTACAGTTTTCGCTGGTTCGGAGATAAGCTGTGGTAAACAGTACTAGAATGATACAGATTTATTCAGTTTAATTCGGGTAAATCACAAAAGCATTAGAGTCACATATTCGGCCACATTACTTTTCCCAAACGTATAGTCAATAACACATTAGAACTTGATCATTGGTTGAATCCTCGAACCTGATCCACAACTCAATACTAGTATGGAACGTGCCTAAAATGATGGAAATTGATTCATCCATATCCGAGAAAATTGAGCGATAATGAGTTTTGTCGTTTACGTCACTTATACTATTATATCACCCAGTGGCGTCTCGTGACAAAATTGACTAGTTGTGCACTGCTTATATGGTATGATAGCAGATGCAACAGTTCGTTGTAAGTGAAAACCAGAGATTGAGGATTGGAGATTCGCTTGTGTTTTTCAATACAATGAGATAATGATATATTTTCGGATGGGACTTTGCATTAAACAAACAAATCTTATAGCTGAACTGAGTAATTCTCTTTTCTTGAATCTGTGCAGTAACTCATGTGCACGGAAAAGACACTAACACAGCGACAACAGATACTTGAAATTTTATGTCTGATGTATATATGATGCGTGTAAACACGCAATTTCGGTACGATCCAATCTGCTTTCATCGAGTAAATAAGGATTCCAAAAAAAAAAAAATAGTTGAATTTTTATGGGGTTGGGGACGCAGTTCATTCCTTCAATTCGACCGGTTGTGCAGTGCACGAGGTGCACATGAGGACGAGACGCCACTGATATCACCAGAACCGTAAGTGACAGCCATTTGAACTTCGAACTTGACCAATGGCTCAATAGTATCTTTTAAAACACCTAGCCTAAGTTTGTTGCAATCGGTTCACTCTTCTCCGAGAAAATTGAGCGGAAAAAAATTCGTTGAAAGATGCTTTTGCAAGGAATATCAATGAACCGGAAGTCGACATATTGGATTTCGAAACGACTTAAAATATCGTTATTCGGTACCTACACATCAAATTCGTTAAGAAAATATCCATATTGTACGAGTTTTCGAGGAATATCAATAAACCGGAAGTCGACATCTTGGATATCGAAAGGACTCCAAACATTGTTTCTCGGCATCTGCTCTTCAAATCCATTCCGAAAATACTCATGGGTTAAGGGTTCCAAAGGAATATCGATAGATTTGAAGTAGGCTCGCAAAAAATATGCCATCTACGCCAAGGTCGGGGAACTACACCCGGCATTATTCAACTGATGCCTCAGTAAATGGCGAATATGAGGTTCCGTTTATCCAGCCTGTTCTGTCCTCTTCTTCCATCGACAAATACGACCAGCTGGACAGTCACAATAGCACACATATTGAACTACTTCGCAATCAAATGAAATACGAATGAATTAATTGTGAAATGACATGTAAATATTTAACACATTACACAACCCTATCATTCTTCAACTCTTCAACATGATCACTCAAGTGAACTATACTAACACACTCGCACGGAGAACCCTTCGATCATAAAATTACGATATCGCAGTTTTTGATTTTTGAAATAGTTGATTTAACTAATTTCTGTTTGATTCAACCAGTATGGTTTTTGATTTGCATATATTCAAGTAGTTGAAAAATATGTTGTTTTGAATGCTGTCAAATGCCGGGGACAGTTGAAAGCAAAACAATAATCGCAATGCAAAATCAACAACTTTTTTAGTTGAAATCTGTTCGCGTCGCTTCAAAATGTCAATGAAAACAACATCGATGGTTAAAGCGTTTGGTGAAATTGTGTTCATTCGATTCGAGAAATTTATGATAACAAGTGTTTATCTAACAGCGGTGTTGTGATAAAGTTAACCTTGTTTAAGTTGAAAAAGATTTGGTGACAAATTAGAACATGTTAATGAATGATCATCTCGTAATCTTTCAGGTATGCGCAAAAATTTTATGCTTCAAATTCGATCATTGATTTACTTCCAGCAGACTGTTTTACTTCCAGCTGTTTGATACCGATGATGATGTTCATGCATTAGCAATAAAACGCTTTTTGACATGAATTTAATTTATAAAAGTAACAGGAGCGAAGGGTTTCAAACACACAGAACGCACTGCGATTGAATGGCGCGTTTGAATTGCCGTCGCAAAATTCCAATTCCCAGCGGTTGATGCACCCAAGCTCATAACAATTGGCTAAAATTATCAGTGCATAACTTTAGTTCAACAGTTTGAAGGTATCATCTTTCAATATTCATTTTTTTTCACTTTAAATACTCATGTCTAAAATAAATAAAATCGATTTATTTTTCAACTAACAGAATTTTGTTTCAATAACAACACCAGTTATGTCAACTAAAATATTTGTTGAAATTGAAAGGTATGTGTCCTCACTAATTCACAGCATTTTTTTTCAAACAGTTAAATTAGTTGTTTCAACCATCGTTTCTGCTAATCGAAAAACAAAAATGACAATTTAGTTAAAACAACAATCGATTAGTTGTACCAATTTTTAACCAATCGAATTCAGAAAATCAACTAATATTCTGGTTGAAATGGGATCGCGGGTGGTTCCGTGCGCACGAATGAAGTTAGCACACCTCGCACGTTTAAAACAAAACAAAATTGAATGACTGAAAAGACGTAGGTTTTTTCACTGGCCTTCTGCTGGTTTTTCCTATCAATAAAAATTATTGTTCTTACAACCATCAAGCAGTGCGTTTGTTTGTCTCACAGTTCTCTCGATCGTACATATATAAAGCTATATGCAAGTCACCATCGCAGCCGATGTTCAATTTCAACAGAATACACCGTTTGGGACCCAACTGGGACACGGACAACGCTATTACGAGCGTACACAGCCTAAACGCAGAAAAACAACAACTAGTTCTTCTGTAAGCATATCTGATATCGGACATTCACAGTGTTAAGTTCGCTTCAAACAAACGTGTGATCATCCAGCTTCTGGTCGTTTGCATTGGAGGAAAACGAAAACGAAAAGTGGACAACGATGGGAAGCATTATACAAAATCAGCCGTTCTAATGGCTCTTAATGTTATCTAAAGAGCTATTAAGATTACTTTTTTTGCAAATCGATCAAAATTCGCACTAAACGAATGCAAACAAAAAAAACGAGCATATGGCATATCAATATCGTAGAAAATACATTCAGCTGCTGGTCGTTTGCGTGCGAGTAACAGAAAACATCCATTTAATCGACCCGAAAAATGAAAAATGATAATCCTAAATGAAGTAGTCAACCTAAAAATTTTATACGTTAGTATTTTTGTAGCCGTTAGAATCGCAATTTTGAACTTTTAATCTATTATGTTAATTGTTCACTTCGTTCGCAATGCGGCTTTCGCTTCAAACAAGTGCGGAAAATTCATCAAAGTATGAACACAACGGAGAGAATACATATACAAATCGACAGTTCTAAGGGCCATAAATGATAGTGTTATAGTCCGCATTACGGTCAAATCATTTAATTCCAAAACCATTTTCAATATCTCTACATAGAACCAAAAGCAAACCCTTGGTATTACATTCCTGTAGTGGAATTTGACCTCCTGTTTCAACAGACTTCACAGCCGATTCAGAGTGTACAGAATCAGTGCATGGCTGGTGCTACGATTCTACTGACACTAAGAATCCTTCCAGGTCGGGGCTCGAACATACGACAACTGGTTTGTAGTTCTGCGTCATTCTGGCGGTTATGTCTCTAACATTACCTACTATAAGTTTTTCTTTACAAGAAACATCAGTTCAAGTTAAATTTTTATGTATAAATTACGAAGGCATCTGTTTGCAATAAAAAATCACAATGAAGGTATACGAAAATGCCATTTTTAGTTATAATAAATGTCAAGTGAAAAAAGGCTACATACTGTCGACTCTCCCCTTTATCATTATGTATAAAATTGCATTAAATTTACATAGCAGGCAACATCTAATTCCTAAATTTTCTTGTGAAAAATCAATCTTGGGAGGGACAGTTTTCTGGTGGTTGGCTAGCTTGTAAGATATAATGTTCATACTATTATATTAATTCCAGGAAAAACGTCTTCGCTTAGCAACAATGTCTCTCTCCGGAAAAAGGTAACATGTGTCACCGTCGTCCGAACAGTAATTAATGAATGTATTGCCGAATGAAATCTAGCTCGCTTTGGTTGTGACATGGTTGATTTAGTGAAATCAGTTCCATTTTGGTAGCGATCCTCTTTCGATTGGCATTGATACCCTATCATTGATACACCCAAATTCGGCTCAATCCGTAGAAAACCAATTAAAGTACCCAGAAAATCAACCCTTATGCTAGACATTATATGTACAGAATCCAATAAATTCAACATGTAACCGAGCGTCTTAGACACAGCTTATAGTCAGAGTTGGCCTGCGAAGTACAAATTAACGGAAAATCTCGACCCGTATTCTCTGTTGGTTTCGCTCTACGATAACTAGCAGTCCTGGCGCGGCGCCACCAGGAGGCCACATCTTTCCCCGGTCCCCGGTCGGTTACCCAATGTCGGAAGACGAGCTCTATCATACAACCCATACAAACCACGTATGTACCGCCAGAAACCGGAGAGGAACTTCCCAGTGCCATCCGATTCGGGGCAATCAAGACATTCATCTTGCGGACTGGGACTGGACTGGGACGAATTAATTGTGCCAAAGTTTGCCGTTATTGTTCGTCTTCCTCCGGAGATGCTTTCCGAGGAAAAACTTCCCCGGTTTTGCCATTGTACCCTTTTCCTGGCATGCCGACAATGGCGGACGGACGAAATATCTTGAGTGGAGTTTCAATTTCATTAAACTTCAGCGAACCGCAGCATCGCCAGCTCTCTGCTTGGATGCGAGTTTTGCGAGATGAGGTTTCAACTCGAATTCCCAGCCAAGCCACGGGCCAGATCCGATAAATTCGTTCGGTTTGTGTTTTGTGGGTGGATGTGGATGTCGATGTGGGTGTGAGTTCGACCGTCCGTAGTCAGTGTAGGGCAGCAAAGTGTGGGTGCCGTTCGGGAAGTCTGGAATTTATTTTATAGCTGCCAGCCAGATTTGTGTTTGTCCTTCTAGTTACAAGAGGGGTAATGGCTTGATTATGTTCATAATTAGGAACATAATGATGGGGAAAAAATTTGTGCATGGTTCGGTACGAAACGATTAAGATGATTTAGGACTCAAGGTCGATTTAACTTGGTGTATTTGATTGATTAAATGGTGGAGTTTGGTGGATGTCACTGGGGAAAAAGTTCGAAGCAATGAAATAGTAATTCTAGATATGCTAGCATTTCTATTTCACACAGCAGAACATTTATGAAAACAGTATGAATGTCTTTGTAGTCTTTGATTTTATCTACATTAGGCGAAATTCACGGAGGAATAACAGCACTTTCAATTTCGCTGATAATATGCGATATCAAGATTTAGATTCAGACTAGATTTTCTTCCATTACGCTGCCGAACATAGAAAATGAATGCCGTGTCGCAATATGACTTTGCATCATTTCAATAAGTATGACTTAAACTCGTTCAGACTAAGATTTAAGAAAAATCGGGGACGGGTATAGCGTGATGGGTAAGTCGATACCTTTCACGCAGCCCACCTCGGTTCGATCCTCAACCTCGCACATAGGGTCAGAAAGCTTTTCTAGCTCGAAAAAGTGAATGAACTTAGGGCCAAAGACTTTATAATTGAAACAAAAAAAAAAGATTTAAGAAATTAGCCATTGGCCAAAACAGCAGGAACGAGTGTCGGAATGATCCAGCGTATCAAGAGGCGAAATCACCTGAAGACCTACAAGAAGCAGAAAATCTCGAAACAAAGTGTAGAACAAAAAAAGCAAGCAGCAACAAGGGCTTGGAAATTGTATTCGCGTCTTTTGCAGTGTCCGGATGCATGCGTTTTGATGGACGACGAGACTTATGTAAAGAAGGACTCACAAACCTTTCCAGGCCCACAATACTTTATTGTCGTCGTTGAGGAGGATAAGAGCGATGCGGACAGGTCGATTCAAGTGGAGAAACTCGGTCGAAAGGTACTGGTATGGCAAGCAATATGTTTCTGTGGTTTGAAGTCAACCATTTTTTACACTACCGGAACTATAAATGCAGAAATCTATCGATCTGAGTGTCTCCAGAAGAGATTGCTGTTTTTATATAAGAAGCATAGTACACCTTCATTGTTTTGGCTGGATTTAGCGTCGGCTCACCATGCCAAAACCACTCTCAATTGGCTTGCGGAAAAGGGTATAAATTTTGTTGAGAAAAATATCAATCCACCAAATTGCCCTCAGCTTCGATCCATCGAACGTTACTGAGAAATCGTGAAGAGGGTTTTCAAGAAGACTGGTAAGCCAGCTGGGAACATGCAGGAGTTCAAAAAATTTGGGCTTACCCGTCCCAAAAATGCGATGCAACACTTTTCCGGATCCTAATGAAGAACGTTCGGTTAAAGGTTCGAAAATCCGTGAAGGAATAACATAAATTTCATTCGGTTTTCATTATGCCCAAGTTAAACCTCGTACAATAAAGGATCAATCTTTAGTTTGAATATAAATAAAATATCGTTTTTATCATAATTTGACAGAAAAATTTGTGGATAGCTTATTTTCGATACACTCCTTAGAACACCGTACATTTTCACTTTACATTGTCGTTACAGTTCTGCTATTCATCTTAGCCCGAATGTATCATTATATAGCAGCCAAGCAACCATCAGTCACACACTGTTATCGAAATATTTTCATTTCTATCATTCGCCCGGTAAAGATATGTGCTTCAATAAAATCTGTAATCGTTTTCTGCGAGATTTCGTGTTTGTATGTTACGATAATCGGACGAGATTTGATGAATTAAACAAAATGTTATTTACCATAAATTCGACTGCCGATTTCTATACTGCATTCAAGCTTTTACTTGTTGGTTATTGATAAGAAGCGTCTGATAACAAATCACAATTTTTTAAATCAGTCAAATTTTTCAATAAAAATGGAGAAAAAAAATCCTATCGAGTCCCACACTAAGAAACCCATTTTTGATTTCGATAAAATTTTGTCCTAAGATTGGTGATTACTTCTTCTTGTCCAAACAAAGTTTTACATTCAGTGTTTTTTTACTAAAAATTTACCTAAACTGAAAGTCGTCATCATCCTAGATTCTCAATTTGTGAGAAAAAATCACCGAATATCCTATTACTAGTTGCCCGATATTTGCAGATAGTATCAGAACTGGATAAGAAAAAAAATTTGTTAGAAAAACTGTTTTCGCTTCAAATCGCCCTTCTAACAATATATGTAAGATTGGCAGGGAACATAATTATCGATGTTAGGACAAAATTTCATTTAAATAAAAAATGGCGTTTTTTTATTTGACTTAAAATTTTTTAGTGTATAATTCGATTGACACTTTAATAAGAATATTCATTCTAAAATTAGAGTTATTTTGAGAGCATCAGCAGCACATCAATTTTTTGTAGGATTTGTCATTTTTCTACTCTATTTAATTGCAAAAAATTGGTAAAACGGTCTAGTCCTAGATCAATTTTGGGAAAATAAAGCGAGCAAAGCGGCTTTTTGTGATAAAGTTTATACGCTACCAATTCCAAATACGATTTTGCCCGAAATTTGTCTATTCGAATCCTACATTGAAGAATCAATCGGTTTTAAAAATTAGAAGTCAACATACAAAAAAGAACACCACTTTGGAGTTCAATGTAATTTTGACCCAAGGTAGGCTATTATGTTCCCTTCCAACTGTCCATGTATTGTAAGGCGGGCAGTTTTAGAAATAAAGTGTTTCTAACTAAAATTTTTAATTCTCCATTACGAATACTTTTTGCAAATATCGAGCAACCAGTATTCTTTGAATTCTCCTCTCGAATTGAGTTCATTGAATTTCAGGATGACTTTCATTTTAGTTCATAAATTAAAAAAGCACTATACATTTTTTATCATAAAAAATGTTTTTTTCATAAATTGAATTAAATTTTTTTTTTGTTTCAATTATAGAGGCTTTAACATTAATGTCATTCGCCTCTTCGGGCCAGAAAAACTTTCTGACCCTATGTGCGGGGTTGGGAATCGAACCCAGGCGGGCTGCGTGAAAGGCATCGACTTACCCATCACGCTATACCCGTCCCCTTAAAATTTTTCAAATCAATTTTTTTTCAGAGTTTTGGGAGTTTTTCTGTATTTTTATTGGAAAAATTGACTAATTTTGTGAAAAAAAAAACAATATAATACTTTCTTGTAGGCTTTTTCATTTTTCCTCAACTCTTTGAATAAAAATTGCTAATAAAAGTTGAGCCCTTTTTAAAGTCTAGATCATTTTTGGAAAAACAAAGTATTCTATGTGACATTTCAAGACAAAATTTAAATGTCCAAAACGATTCATTCAAATCTTAGAATTTTATGCCAGTAGCGAATCTTATTTAGAGCAAAATTCGTCATATTAAAATCAATTATAAATTGGAAAAATTTCAACAAACCACTTTATTTAAAAAAAAAGAAATTATATACATATTTTCATTCGTATATAAATTTATGATCATATTCTGAAGCACCCTCCGAAAAAAATTTCTTGGAACACACCTGCTTCTGTCCAATGATGAAAGCACAGATAAATTTTCTTGCTCTTACAGTTTTGTGATGGAAATCATAAGTCCAATTATAAATCATTTTAACGAAGCAGCTTATTTACAATTCAAATGAACAATGAAAATATAAATTTTTTTGAAGGCGTATTGCAGTTAATCACCAGATCGGTGTTGGGAAATAATCAAAATCAAATCGCGACTGAAATTTTCCACAAGTGATTTTTAGACAAAAACCTGTTTTAATCCACCTAGTGGTGTAATGATGCCTTTCTCATATCAATCATACTATCATATATAATACTGTGGTATTCTTCAAAATAATTTTCTTCGATTCTTAAAAGAATAACCGAAATCGGTTTGTTTGACTGAAAACTATCAATTGGAAAACATTTGAGGTCGATTTAGAAAAAAATTTAAGGTTTATCCCCATTCATTTTAACCCACTTTACCCTATATTTCCGGATCCGGAAGTCAGATCCGCATGAAATTCAGGAATTACGTATGGGACCACAGGACCTTTTATTTGAACCTAAGTTTGTGAAAATCGGTCGCGCCATCTATGAGAAAAGTTAGAACATATATTTTCTTTTTTTTGCACGTTTTACCCCATAACTCTCGAACCGGAAGTCGGATCCAAATAATATTCAGGAATTTTATATGGGACCTCAAGACCTTTCATTTGAATCTAAGTTTGTGAAAATCGGTTCAGCCATATCCGAGAAAAGTTAGTGCAAAAAAACGTTACATACACTCATACGCACATACACACACACATATACACACACACATACACAAACAGACATTTTGCGCACTCGACGAACTGAGTCGAATAGTATATGACACTCGGCCCTCCGGGCCTTGGTTCAAAAGTCGGTTTTCACAGTGATTGCATAACCTTTTTATATGAGAAAGGCAAAAATCATCGATTAGTAAACTCACTGCAGAAAAGTTCAGTACTGATTTTTTGACAACGCGATTCTCACTGAAACTGATTTCACATGGCAAAAAATCAGTTGTGAAAAGTTCACTTGCGAACATTCTGCTCGATGATATTTAAGAAAAAAGTTCGCACATTGAATGTAGCTAATATGATTCTCGAATAGAAGATTTTTGGGAAGTTTTTTATAGTCATTGTACCTTTGCAGAATACATGATGAATAAATTCGTCGATGAACAAAAACTGAACCTTTATGAAAATATTCAGTGTGCGTAGGGTAATTGAGTGGTGATGTATTTTGAAATTCATTAGGCACTACCGTGGTGGTGAAGTAATATGAATTTAGCTTGAATAACACATGCAGAAGTAACAGCTGGAATTGAAGTAGTCTTCCGTCCCTATAATCACTATTTGGAATGCGGAAAAATACTATTGTGCATATTGATCATCCTACGTGCAACGAAAATATCGCAGTTGCGGTTCGGTTGCAAATTTATTCAGCAGCTATTTTTTTCTGATGAAAATATAATAATTAAATCTTGTACGAATCACTTCGGTGTCGAACTGAAGCGTAGTGGACATTCAGCATCGGAATATCATCGGAGACTCTTCTTCCTTTTGATTATGCCTTTGGCGATATTTCTGTGGGTGAAAATTCGTCATCAAGTTTCACTGACACAAAATATTTCTTGTGAATTTCGAGGTTCAGAGTTTTGTGGATACTTGTTTCACAAATGCAAATATCGGTAGTGAATTTTTTAGTCAGTGAGTTTTTTTTAGAAAATCTCATGAACTGATTTTCTCACGAATGATAGTGAAATGAACTTTTTCTAATCATGATTTTCTCAACACTTCACCAGATTTTGATCACAGTTTTTCATAATAGGGAATCTAAATCCAAAATTTACGGAATGGAATAGCTGCCTTGAGAGATACTGTCCAGTTTTATTTCCAAACAGCCCAACGTGTTTCTCCTCTGTGAAAGAGCTTTCTACAATTCATCTGGTTCTAACTGATGAAAGACACAAACTTATTTTCTAATCAAAGCCACATATTCAATATAAACCGGGAAAAACTATAATTTTCAATATAAGTTATAAACTTTTTCACATCAATGAGAACTTTTCCATGCTCCAAATAAACAAAAAAAAAACGAACTTGCTACCGGTGCAGTTCGGATTTAGTTTTGAGCATTCAATTACTCATCAACCTGTTCGAGTAACGAGCCTGATAAAAGCAAATAATCATTCTGGTATTTATTGGATCTGCGCTTCTAGACAAAGAAAAAACATTCGACAATGTTTGGCTTAATGTGAAATGTAGCGGAATGCGCGCGTTGCGTTTTTAATTAATTATTCAATAACTAAACCGATTTTCGAAAAACTAAAAACTTTTAAGTTTTCGCATTTAAATTTATCACAAATAAGTGTTCTTAGAATTTTGAAATTTTGCTTTGCCGAGCCGTAATTGGTTTTTGTAATGTATAAACGGGGATGGTTTTAGAACTGAAAAGTAGTGTTTGTAGCAGAATTTCGCAAAGAATCTGAAAATGCAACTCAAAATTATAAAACTTTAGCCAAAACAACCGAAATTTGAAAAAGTTAACATAAACTTCTCCGCGTTTTTTTTTGTTGCTTGCGCGCTGCTGTTTCGTATTGAGATGGTGTGAGAAATGAACGGTGGTTTCGGTGGCATTATATCGTGAGTAAAAATTACATATCAAATAATGACACGAATTTATGCAGCATTGGGTTTTGTGTTGAAATAAAAAACGAGTGGAGTAGAATAAAAATTTTCTAAGTAAGTCTTATAAGTCTGTTAAGTTCAATGCATCGATGTTGCTGAGGCAATAATGCATGGCTGTGTAATATCATATAATAGGTATTACTTCAGACTGTAGCAAATCATTATAGTAAAACTGAAAATTCTGTGCATTATACTGAAATGTTGTTCAGAACAAAATGTAGTTCAGAACATATTTTATTTGGCACAATTTCCATATAATTGTATTATATAAAAAAACTCGAATAAACATCGTCAAGCAAAACAAAATTTTGGTATTACGTTTATTGAGGAATTTGGCCGATTCATAGCATGGCGTCGATTACATAGCTAGTGCTACAATCCTATTGACACAAAGAAAAATAATAATATAACCACTTTATACTTATTCGAAGATGACAATGAAAGTCAATTAGAATTAGTAATTTATTTTAACAGTGTTTTATTCGATAAGGAAATTAGACCACGCTCTATCATGCGTGTCAAGTGAATACTTTTACATAAATTTCATCTTATCGGCGTGATGGGTCTGGAGAACTGCTGTCAAAGATAAAGAAAACATTTAAATGTTTTCTTGTATTCAATCGTTCTTTTGAAGGAGAATCCATGCTTGCTACTAAACTCAGGCATATAAATGGTAAACAAGTTTGTCAACATATATGCATATAACCTCATGTTAATCAATCATAATTACTCATGATTCATAGTTCTAATCACTAACAGCAACGATTGAATTAAGATATATTCAAAGTGTGAAGAATTCAAAAATCCATTACGAATAATTGAGACTTTTCTACAAGCCAACAAAACGAGTGGTAAGCCCACTGCGCTCAATCACTGAAAATATTCCTGGTTTCTATGTGTCGGTTTTTCTTGTTATGCTTTGTGCGAAGATTCAGTCAACTTAACTGGTTTAATGGCGATAATGTCTGAATTGCAGTTTCCAATTGATCGGATGAAAATGATGCGAAGCTTCAGAATTCGGGACAAGGCTTCGATGATGAAATAGTGATCAGCAATCTGAATAGAAGTTCGATGTTGTTAAATCGTGACCAAATTTCAAACTACATTGTCATCGATCGTCATTTGGCGAAGATTTATTTACGTAATGGCTGAAAGCCAATAGCACTGCTACGGCACCGAACACTTTGCAACCGGCAACGGTTTACCTGTGAAAAATAGAATTCGGGACCTACCTTCGGGATTTCAAATTAAACTCTCTTATCAGCTTAGCGTGCTTTCACTCAACTCGCATCAGCGAAACTGCGTATCTGTTTGCCAAGCGGTTCTGCGGCTCGGTTTTCGCACCAAAGATAGAGATAGAGTGCCGTGAAGAGCCTGAGGGGTTCCACATCTGATGATGATGTCTGGTTGTGGCTGATGGTGGTTGGAAATTGTTTCACTGTCCAGTTTTTGGTTGTTTAGCTTTTTCTATTCTCATTTTCAAAGCCCGGGCCCATTTTGATGAACCGTGACGTGATATGCAGAGTACCACCGGAATGCCGATATAGTTCGGCTACGTTACGGGTTGAAGTCGTTCGTATTTCGTAGCTAGCACGACCACAACCACCCGTTTCGCACCACTATTGATCGCGGCCTGGCAGGGAGACACTGGCATAGTGCGCCACGGGGAACATCTCCACAACGTTCTGCTGTTGACGTTATGGTTGGCTGTTTCTGTGAATTTTAACGATTGACGGGGCACTTGCCCGGGAAGCTGTCCCGCCAAGCCTGGACTAGATGTACGTCTGTTCGCAGGAGTTATGGCGCACTTGCTGAATTCCGTGCAGGGAGCAGGTCGAGTAGCAGCGTCTCGATGCGAATCTCTGCAAAAAAGAACATCGTGTTCCGTTTCGCGGAACCGAGAAAAGAAAAATAGAAAAATAGAAAATAAAATGTAAGTTGAGCTCGTCCCCGAATTTGGAATGGTGGATTTTTTTTTCTTTGGTCAGGCTGCCTTAGTGTCGGAAGAACTGATGTGCTGTGGTTTCATATGCAGGAGGCAGGTGAACAGAGATGCATTGACAGTCACAAGCACACACATGAATATTGAGTAGGATAGACAGCAAGGCATAGGTGCGTGATGAACACAGATTGCTTTTAGATGCTGATATGAGCCCATCTGCCAGGAGGTGGGTTGAAGCCTCGATGGTCTTCGGCCTGTCGGTGGTTAGTGGTGGTGGTGGTGGTGGTTGTGGTGGTGGTAGTGGTGGAAAACATTCACAGCATACATATTGACAGATATTCAGATTAGTTTAGTTTCGGAAGGAGTTGAGCGGAAACAGCTAAAAGTAAAGAAAGGTGATAAAGTAGAAGCGGGTAGTAGCAAAATATACATGTGTCCTTAGCTGAAAGGGCGTTGAAAACATTGTGTTTTATTCGATATAGTGCTAGCATAAAGAAGCGTGTCCTTTATTTTTTCGGGTAAGGTGAGAGGTTCATACATACAAACTACAAGCGATGAATTGTTAGAATGCAGCAGCAAGAACGAACAGCAACGTTTGCGACTTTATGGTTGTAGTTTTGCTTCCGTGAAGTTACCACCGGATGGCAGGGTGAACATTGAGATATGGCAATTTGTGGCACTTCCACTTCCTTGTAGGCGGAAACTTGGCGCATGGGTGAATAGTAAACTTTCCCGGAGTCGTTCAATAGGTGCGATGTTTGCCTTTCAAGTCATATTCCACGGTAATTCATGCGTCATTTGTTAGCATTGTCAAAAGACCAACTTACTTTCGTATATGCAGACTAGGTTTCCATAGTTTATAGTCTAGTGTTAGGTTTAAATCTTGTGTTTGAAACATACATTAATCTTTTTGCACCCTACAGACAGATGTTGAAGAGTTTAGCATTAGTTTTGTATAATCCTACAAGTCAATATTAATTACACCGAGCACAATTGTACCTTATGAAAAAAAACATAATAAACGAAGATAGCACTAAGGGATAAAAAAATTGAAACTGGAATGAGTGTGGGTCCAATTACCCTGTCGTAGTTCTGTTTATTTTAAAACACGCTTGTAAGGATTATAATAACAACTCAGTTTCCGTAGCTCAATTTGATATGAGCAATTCCAGAAAAAATGGATAACGATTAGAGTAAACACTGATCTTTAAAAAGGCGGGCGGGTAATATCAGTAGCATAACCAAAGAACATGAATAATTGAATACAAATGAAATGGACATGCTTATTTTGCTCTTCCGAATGTTCATTGTTTATATTAGTTGATTGATTAAGTGAATTAGTTTAGTTTAGTTATGGTTTTATTTAACACCGACTTTAGCCTATATGGTGTTTCGCCGGGGTTTAGGTGACTGTTAAATACATGTCATTTATGTTTCTATTTCTAAACGAAGTCACTGTTGTATTTTTTCTTACTGGGTCTATTTGATTATTTTTGGAGAAGAAGCAGTATCATTAGGTTCATCATAATTTGCCCCATCGTCCACCATCCCGTTGTTTAGTCGTTGGAGTTGTTGTTGGCATCATCGTTGTAAGCATTTTCTGTCGTTTTCATTTTTGTATTTAGTACATTAGTAGCGGTTGACATCGTTTACCTTAACCCTTAACGTTTACGCGTGCAGCATCAATCATAGTAACCCATGAGTCAGCACACAAAATTTGACAGCTCTATCAGTCGAACTCAAACCGTGTTGGAAAAAACAGTGAAGCAACTTCGTTCAGAAGAGTGTGTGTGTTCAATGAACGGCATCCCACCGCGTCGAAAATTGACATCATGCGGCATTTTGTGCATGCCAGATATGCCCGTTTCGGCATCTACATTTCGGAACTATTAGGCAACAATCAGAGAGTCGCTTCGGACTGATCAGGAGCGGGGAGCTTTAGAGTAGGAAATGCCTGCCGAAAGTTGCGTCGTTCATTAAGGAATACCATAAGGGAGAAGATGCAGAGTTCTGGCCGGATCTTGTGTCGGTCCACTACTCGAAGCGATCGTTGGAGGAGATGGAGCGACTAAATATCGATGTGGTACTCAAGTCGGTGAACTCGTCCAACGTTTCCCAGCTACATGCTATCAAGAATGTATGGGCCAACTCGAAGCGCAAGATCTACTTCAACAATTTTGTTGCGAAAACTGAGGAAGAATTGATAAATAAAATAATGAAAGTTAACATTCCTATTAACTGCCAGAAGCCCGTTCGCAAGAACGGAGAATTTTTGTTGCAAATAAGCGTAAACAGTTATCCTTCATGGGAAATTTGTCAAAAGCAATTATCTGTCTTAGCTTTCCGTTTATCACCATTCAACAAAGTCAATTTTTTAATGCGAATGTTACATTAGTTGATGAGAATATTTGATTATTCTTTGCTTCTATTTTCGAAATACTGGGGTTACTTGTATTTTGTGTAAAATGAGTCTCATCGTCCTTAGAAATAGGTGCTTTTTGTTCTTTTTCTAACTGGGCTTGCCATAGTGAATGGTTTGCTGACAGTATTGAAACGTAGTCGGTTTTTTTTTTATTCAATAGTATAATATATATTTTTAGGCACACTGCTTAAGCTCTAAGATGCCAAGGGTATTTCCTAATCTTAATTAACGACTAACTTAAAACTAGAATAGTATCATTAGATTATGTCGTGTAGAATTTTTGGAAAAAGCTTTTAGCTGGCGTTCGGCAGTGGTCGGTGAATTGAATATTGCATGACTTCCAGTTGGTGCTATCTATGGCCGCTTCCTTTCAGTTCGTGTGGGTCCGCGGGAAACACCCCCAGGCTACGAAGGCCCGGCGGGTGCCCCGCATGCTGGTCATCGATTGGAGCGTAGGACCGTAGGCGGTGATGGTGATGTTACGAAGAGATGAAAAAATAAAAAAAGTAAATATTGTGGAAACCGAGGTAAATAGGGGGTATGGAAACAAAATGTCTGAAAACTACAGAGATCTAATTAGTTGCCATCGAGATGGTGAAGAGACGGGGGAAGGGGGAACGAAAAGTTAGTGACAAAAAAGATCTTGTTAGTTCCAATGAAGATGGTGGACAGGGACGGTGATCGAGAGAATCGGGCGGATGTTAGTGTCGAACCTGTAGGTGGAGATTATACTTTCTGAGCGAGGTATAACAGATTACACTTGGATATTAATGTGTTTGAGGTACTGGTATATAAGAAGCATATAAGAGATATCCCGACTAGCCAACACATCTCGGACTGGAACTTCAGGTGGTCTACCTCGGGCCCTTAGGGAGTCCTTTAATAAAGACCTGGCGTCACGATACTCCGTACACGTCCATACGACATGCTCGATGTCCTGATAACCGTCACCACAAGCGCAGAGACCGCTCTCCACGATTCCAATACGCCGGAGATGCGCGTTGAATGTGTAATGGTTTGACATGAGCCGAGACATCACACGAATGAAGTCACGACTCACGTTCATCCCCCTGAACCAATGTTTCGTCGATACCCTAGGGATAATGGAATGCAGCCATCGTCCCAGTTCGCCATTGCTCCATGAAGTTTGCCAACTTTCGAGAGTTTTCTGACGAGAGATACTGAAAAATTCATTGAAGCAGATTGGTCTTTCGTAAATATCACCTTCTAATGCGCCCACCTTAGCCAATGAGTCTGCCTTTTCATTGCCCGGAATGGAACAATGCGAAGGGACCCAGACTAACGATATTAAATAAGACCGTTCAGATAAAGTTCGCAGGTGTTCCCGTATTTTCCCCAGGAAATATGGGGGATACTTTCCTGGCTTCACTGCGCGGAGAGCTTCTATTGAACTTAGACTGTCCGTGACAATGAAGTAATGGTCTTTGGGCAAAGTTTCAACGATCTCGAGGGTGTACTGAATAGCAGCTAATTCTGCGACGTAGACTGAAGCCGGATCACTGAGTTTGTACGAAGCGGTGATGTTCTGATTGAAGATTCCGAAACCTGTGGACCTGTTGATGTTTGATCCGTCAGTGTAAAACATCTTTTCACAGTTGACTGTTCTGAATTTATTATAAAAAATATTTGGGGCCACTTGAGGGCGTACGTGATCCGGGATTCCACGAATTTCTTCTCTCATGGATGTGTCGAAAAACACAGTGGAATCAGAAGTATCCAAGAAATGAGCACGGTTGAAAACAAACGAAGAAGGATTAATATTCTGAGCCATGTAATCAAAATACAAGGACATAAAACGAGTCTGAGAATTAAGCTCGATAAGCCTTTCGAAGTTTTCAGTCACCATTGGATTCAAGATATCGCATCGGATTAGCAATCGATATGAGAGATCCCAGAATCGATTTTTCAACGGTAGGACGCCCGCGAGCACTTCGAGACTCATCGTATGAGTCGACTGCATGCAACCTAAGGCAATACGCAAACAACGATACTGAATTCTTTCCAGTTTAATGAAATGGGTGTTCGCGGCGGATCGGAAGCAGAAGCATCCATATTCCATTACGGACAATATCGTTGTTTGGTACAGCCTGATCAGATCTCCTGGGTGGGCACCCCATCAAGTTCCGGTTATTGTGCGAAGAAAATTGATTCTCTGCTGGCATTTTTGTTTCAGATACCTAATGTGACATCCCCAGGTGCCTTTGGAGTCGAACCAGACCCCGAGATATTTAAATGTGAAGACCTGAGCTATGGTTTCACCCCTTAGTTGAAGCTGTAATTGTGCTGGTTCTCGCTTCCTCGAAAATACGACCAGCTCAGTTTTCTCCGTAGAGAACTCGATACCCATTTGAAGAGCCCACGTCGACAAGTTGTCGAGGGATCTTGTAATGGTCCTTGGAGATCGGCAGCTTTGGGTCCTATAATAGACACAACGCTGTCGTCGGCAAGTTGTCTTAGCGTGCAAGATGTGTTGATACATTCATCAATGTTGTTTACGTAAAAATTGTATAAAAGGGGGCTTAAGCATGAGCCCTGAGGAAGACCCATGTAACTGAATCGTATTGTCGACAAATCACCATGCGCGAAATACATGTGTTTCTCGGACAATAGATTATACAAAAAGTTATTCAAAATTGGTGAAAGACCATGCTGGTGCAGCTTCTTATTTATAGAAACTGAATCAAAAGCCCCCTTGATATCTAGAAATACTGATGCCATTTGTTCTTTGCGAGCAAATGCCATTTGAATTTCGGTTGAGAGCAACGCAAGACAATCGTTCGTTCCTTTACCCCTGCGGAAGCCGAATTGTGTATCTGAAAGTAAACCATTAGTCTCGACCCAATTGTCTAGACGGAAGAGAATCATTTTTTCGAACAACTTCCGGGTACAGGAAAGCATAGCAATCGGCCGATACGAATTGTGATCGGAAGCTGGTTTCCCAGGTTTTGGAATGGCGATAACTCTCACTTGTCACTAGTCGTGTGGAACAATATTACCCTCGAGGAACTTGTTAAATAAATTCAGCAAGCGCCTTTTGGCAGAGTCAGGAAGATTTTTCAACAAGTTGAATTTAATTCTGTCTAACCCCGGGGCTTTATTGTTACACGACAAGAGCGCAAGTGAGAACTCTACCATCGAAAACGGTGTTTCGTTTGTATTCGAAGTCGCGGCGCGGGATATCTTCTGTTCCGGAACAGAATCAGGACATACTTTTTTAGCGAAATCGAATATCCAGCGGTTAGAATATTCCTCGCTTTCGTTCGTTGTGTTTTGGTTGCGCATTCGTCGGGCTGTGTTCCAAAGAGTGCTCATCGATGTTTCTTTTGTTAATCCGTCAACAAACCGTCGCCAGTAACCTAGTTTCTTTGCTTTAACTAAGTTCTTCATTTGCTTATCTAGTGCTGCGTAATTTCTATAATTATCAGGTGTTCCATATTTTCTGAACTTTTTGAATGCTAAAGATCTTTCCGCGTCCAGTGATGAGCACTCTTTGTCCCACCACGGGTTGGGAGGACGAATGTTGGTATTCGCGCCGGGTACACGTTTCGTCTGAGCTTGAATCGCAGTGTCGAGAATCAAGCCAGCCATAAACGTATACTCTTCCTCCGGGGGAAGTTCTTGTGTTGTTTCTAGTTTCTCAGATATCGATATTGCGTAGCATTTCCAATCAATATTTCGTGTGAGGTCATACAAAACATTGATTGTTTCCGACGGTCTTAATCCGCTGGCGATTGAAATTACGATAGGCAGATGATCGCTACCGTGGGGATCAGGGATTACCTTCCACGTGCAATCCAACCGTAGCGATGTCGAGCAAAGGGATAAGTCCAGCGCACTTGGTCTTGCTGGTGGTGCGGGAATTCGTGTCATTTCTCCCGTATTCAAGATTGTCATATTGAAGTTGTCGCAAATATCATGGATCATAGCTGATCTGTTATCATCATGAAGACAACCCCATCCCGCACCGTGAGAGTTAAAGTCTCCTAAAACTAACGTCGGTGCGGGAAGAAGTTGCATGATACTGCTGAGCCAGTGGTACCCAACTGAGACTCTAGGGGGAATATAGATGGAAGCAATACAAAGGTCCTTGCCTTTAATTGTGACATGACATGCGCCAACTTCAATACCTGATATCGAGGGGAGGTTAATTCGAAAGAAGGAATAGCACTTTTTTATCCCCAAAAGTACTCCTCCGTAGGGATTATCTCGATCCAGGCGAATAATGTTAAAATCGTGGAAGTTTAGTGATACATCAGAAGTTAACCAAGTTTCGCACAATGCAAATGCGTCACATTTCAGATTATTTACTAAGTATTTAAAAGGATCTATTTTCGGGATGATACTTCTACAGTTCCACTGTAAAACAGTGATCGAATCCTTGACCTCGTTCGAAAAATTAGCCATCGAAGGAAACGATTGCTGAGAGGAGGGGCCATTTTGCAGTCAGCTGCATCCAAAACATTTTAACTTTTGGCAGGAAAGTCATCAAAATACCTTTTAGGGGGTCAGAAATGTTGAAGACGGAAAATATAAAGTCCACAATGTCACTGAATTTTACAAGTCCAGCACTTGATGTGTTTTCTGGTTCCTTTGGGACTTTCGGGGTTTTGGGTGTCCCCGGAAGTGTTGGATATTCTTTCTCCGATTTCAAGTCTCCGGAACTAGGAGCTTTTGGCTTCTTCTTTTCGTTTTTTTTACCAACACTTCCTTCTGCTGTTACTTTTGGAGGGCCTTCAAGAGATATCTTCGAACCCTTCAAAGGGAGTTTAGGAGATGATATATTTTTCCTCTTCCTAAAACTACGAGGGACAGTATAAGATGTACCTTCTTGAGGATCGTCAGAGTCGCAATCGTCCGCAGACAAACAAGTGTAGGGGTTCTGTTCAGGTGGTGTGGCGATTTTCAGCATTTCTGCGAACAAGCGGTTTGATCGTTGCTTGAGAGATCGTTTCAAATGATCTCCACGCAATTTATACGCAGAACATGCTGTGAGGTCATGCGGGGCCGCCCCACAGTAAAGACACTTTTCAATGTCTTTGTCGCAAACGCCATCCGCATGACTCTCTCCACACTTCGAGCAGCGGGGCCGATTTCCACAATGGGAAGCTGTGTGTCCTAGTTGTTGACAACTAGTGCAATTCATTACCCGTGGTACGAAAAGTCGTACAGGTAGACGAACCCTGTCCAGGAGAACGAATTTCGGCAAAGCCGAGCCGGAGAAGGTCACCCGATACGAGTCCGAGTGGGGATAAGACTTTGTCCCATCCGCGGCGATCGATACTGAATGCAAACGTTTGCAGTCCAGTATCTTGACATTCTTAAGCAAGGGATCTTTAAAACATCCGACCCCATGTTTGAGAATGTCCTCGCATGTCAGACTGGGATCCGTGATCACTCCGTCTATCTCGACTTCGCGAGCTGGTATATAAACGCGGTAGTCCCGCGTAAAGTGATCGTTTCGAGCGATCTCATTAGCATGTTTCAGGCTGGTCAACGAGACCCTGAGCTTATCGGGACGAATTTTTGAGATAAATTTCAATGTTGGATATTTCGACGTCAAGTCATTAGATATTTTCAAAATATTAAGCGGTTTATTCTTCTCTTTGGTCCGAAAATAAACCACATAAAGGCCGGCCGAGGGTGAAGGCTCTTCGGGATACTGTTTAACCCGGTGAGTCTTACTATTTGGAGCAGATTTAGAATCTGTTTCCATTTTATCTTCGGGGGGCAGGGTAGAATTTAATGGACTTGCCATAGCGCGGTTGAGGTTCCGCGCAAATTATAGGGGGAGTCAAAATATAAGACGATAAAGGGACACGAAGGAAAAAAAAAATATAATACTTAGCTAATGATCCGTAGCAACTCGGCCGCTGAGGCCAAGCGTTAGTTACAACGGCCTCTGAGAATTAATATGCACACAGCACCGGTTCACGGAACCACACTAAACGTCCGTTCACTGTTCGTATTGTTTTAACACAATAGCACTCGGCACTGTCTAACTGTATTTATTGTTTATACTGTATTGATCTACTGCACAAGCTCGCGAATGCAAAAGATTTGATATTAAATGACCTTGAAACGGATTAGAGTGGATTAACGCACAGCTGCTCTAATGCAAACTACCATCCGATCGATACGACGGTCACGAAAGGAATGTAACGTAGTCTGTTAGCTATCATATCTGACCAGCGATCTACATGGCCACCTTCCATCGAACTAAAAGGTCACATAAGATGGGATTGATTTTGTTAAGCGCATACGTAAAACACGAGCCCCGTTCAGAACATCGGCGAAAAAGTTCTTCCATTGGTCCCTCTCGATGGATAGAATTTCTCCGTATTGGGACAGATTGTTTCTCATGAATTTCTCTCCAGGTATATTGTGTTATACGTTTTCATGCACTACATAATATTTATTGTTGTTGTTTGCTGTGAAATTAGGGGCAGTCCATAAAAGACGTCACGCTTTTTTTGGAGGTTTTTGACTCCCCACCCCCTCTTTGTCACAAATTGTCACAGCAGCAAAGACCCCCACCCCCCCTTTGTCACATGTCACGAATTCAAAATAAATAAAATTCATCCCAATACATACTCAATATGTATGACAAACCATACAAATATGAGGGAGAGATCGATTTATTACATTACATTTATTACACCATCGAAATTATTTTATTAATATTAATTATATAATTTAACAAAAGTTTTTGATTGGAATTGATGAAACATTTAAATTATCTCTTTTAATCCTCCTAGGGGTACACAGATATATTATTTCTTTAGGTAAGGAATAATATTTCCTTAGTGTAGCATACAGGGCTGAGAAAATAAAGATCAAAACTTTATCAAATCGAGATCACTGCCGAGAAAGATCGCTTGTGATCTTTCCCAATAGAGATCACTTCTGATCTGATCTTTTCAAGATCAGTTGATCAGTGATCTTTAAATCACATCGATCAAAATCGGTACTGATCTTCCCTCACACAAAATCGGTAGTGATTTTGAGCTAAAATGATTCTTTATTCATGTAAGTTCAATCATTGGATAATTCGATAAGCTTTGATGTTGGTGGAGGAAAATCACATATGATCAAGATAAGACATGACATGATCTACGTCTGAAATCGTTGATCCCCCGCTGAGGGGTGTGAAAATTAGTAAATACAGGAATTTATAACTAAGGATAATGCATGTCAATGAGACTTTTCCAAAATCATGGAACATTATCAATTTTGTATCTCTGGGAAATTTCGATTTCACAGTAAAATTAATACTAGATTAAGATAAATAAATGCTAGATGAAAGTTTTATGAAAATAATAATAATTTTAATCGTAATCACAATGATATTGTTAATTAGTTTAAAAAAATATTTCACACAACATAGTGATTAGAGCGACAAAAGACTTTGTTTTACTTCCAGCTGGTTGATGCTGATGATGATGTTTATGATGATGCATGAATTTAATTTATTGAAGTAACAGGAGCACAGGGTTTGAGCACACAGGCGCGTTTGAATTGCCGTAGCAAAACCTGCACTCCTCCCGGGTAGATATGAATAGTAAACAAAAATCAAAATAATAATAAATTTTACCATCATATCTTGTCTTGATGTTCCTGTGCTTCATAGCAGCACTTCATATTTTCTTCATAGTTCATAGCAATACTTCATATTTTTTTGATGTTTCACTGTAGGAATCTTCTTGATAGATTAGACAATATCTATTTAGCATCAAGATTTGTTATTACATCTTATTTCGTTATTGATAAGGCATACCAATTTCATTAAGTACAATTGATCCAGTGGTTCCTTTTTCAAATGGAATACAATTAAATAAACTAACAATTGAAATACAATTGAATTGAATTCATGGTATTTGCTGAATGAATTTTAAATACATCAAGAAGCATGAAATTTCGATGCGACCGACCAAACACAAGAAGAAGCTGCGCATCAGCAGCATCAATAAATACACGTTTTCCTATAGAATGTAAACCTTTATTTTGGAGATTTTTTCAGGAAGTAGGGCAAAGCAGTAATATAATTAGTAATATAATTATTTCAAAAATGTGCTCATTGAAAATATTGGTCGTCACATTCCAACAACCCTCCCCCCTTCCCCCTGTCACAAAAGGTCACGTTTTGTGAAACACCTCCCTCCCCTCGCGGCGTGACGTCTTTCATGGACAGCCCCTTACATGTCTCGCATTCAGAGACGAATGGAATGTAAATTACATCATATACTCTATTGAGTTGTATCTCAAGCTTGTAACTTTCTTTAGGTCGATGTGCATTTACTGCTAAAGTAAATTTTCCATCTCTACACTGAAAATAATTTGCACGTTAGCATCACGTGCAAAGCATTTGAACTATCACTACTTGTAGCTCATGAAATTCATGAAAATATACACTTAACTCATAAAATGGGTATAAAAACTGTTGATATTTAGTGGCAACCATGCTACATTTTTCTGAAATGCACATCAAAACGATAAGATATATCGTTACCTCTAGATTCTATATGAATTTCATACGAATGTCACGGATCAAGTGTTTTGCACATACATTTGTGCTGTACTCATTTCCACCAGAAAATGAAGTATTTAACACATGTAGTACGTTCACATTCAAATAAAAAACACATCAAAGCTAAGTGAAAAACAATCTAATTTTGCATCTTAGTGAATTTGCACATGAAATCATAAAACAAATCGCTTTGGTTATGTATTGAAGTGAAAAAGAATATTGATTTGAAGTGCTATTTACATATGAATTGATCGTGCAAATTTTTATCAGTGTAGTAACGAAGGTTAAATGCGACACCGTTTAAATTCAATAACGATTGACCTTGGTCGCGAAATCACCGCTTTCCTATGGGCGCTAGGTTTGCTCATTTCGAATCGTCTTATTGTTCACTGCACTCTACTGCTCTTTGTTTCTGTAGTAAGCGGTATACAATATATAGACTGTTTCAGACGAGGCATGAAAGCGAACTGATTGTGTGAATTTCTTTTTTTTTTCATTAAGAAGAATAAAAAATCAATTTCAAATCTTTGAATTTCCGGTCCTCCTGAAAAAGTATTGGCCCTGGGGGGATTTTCCCCTTTCCGTCCTGTCGGTGGCCCTGTCTGTAGCTAACTTGTGTTTTATTCCATATACTGGTGGTAGAAAGCGGTTCAACTGATTTTTACATTTTGCACATGGTCCCGTTAGATAATTTTACAGTTGAAATAGCGAATGAAAGAAAAGATCTAAAAATTCAAAAGTAAGTTAAAAGTAGTTAATAATTCAGTGCTATTCTGTAGAGTCAAAATAGTACTGAACTATTAACTACACACTTAAAAAAAGCCCTGTGATTTTACATCTTATTAGATGCACATAAATCGAGCGTCGCAGTTCACGCAAATTTACGTCGAAGAACATTTAATATTGTGTCTAAGACTCCATGACATGAAATTAATGGAAATAAAAAAAAAAGAATACTGATAGCAACCATCGCGACTTGAACCGAGAATCATTGAATCGCAAGTACGTCTGTTAATCGACTGAGCCACAGAAGCATGTATCTGCTTGGCTGGTAAAAGGTGCATTTAAATTTATACAGTCGAACCTGCTAGCAGAACGCAACTTACAGTCGAAACCAGTTAAATTCAAGCTCATCTAACATTAAGTCATTACAAATAAAATATTCCGTCATTTGACAAATTAGGTCTTTATGAATTACATCGTATGAGGGATTAAGTCACCTGTAAAATTCAAAATTTTTTGGAGTGTACTTTAAACTTCGTAGATGATAAGCGCTCTTTTCTATCCAAGATAGCAGCGCATTTATTTGAACTAACTTGCTCAAATTCACCTAGTGGTGTTATCACAGTCTTATAGACTTGACACTATGAGTCAATGGTTCGGAAAATATGTTATACCTATATTCACTGCTGTTGCACTCCTTGTATCATATAACCGTTTTAGACGTGGATTCGTCCTTTCTTTTTAAACACTGTGGAGCATTTCCCAATTTTCGCAATCGAAACTGTAACGAAATAACTCCAAACTTCGTTTTCAAGTTACAGTTCTATGGGGTTATTCGAACTGTCGACGTAGGATTTCAAAACTATTGTCAAATTAACTGGTAAAATTTTTTATTGAATATTTAGGCAGGAGGTTTTTTAAGGTCTTTATAAAAGCCACAGAAAACAGATATACAGGCTTGAGCCTGAGTTGTGTGAAAAATTGGGTGCTATATTCACATTGCGCTTAATTTTTGTTTTACTGTTGGGGCAAATAATAAGATTATTTTTGTTTTATTTCGGTTGAATTCATGTGTGATTGAAACTGCATGGAACATGGAAATAAAGTTGTCTATAACGCTTAGGGAAATCGTTTGGAAAGTATTCAAATTGTTGTAGTTGGAATATTTTCCATAACAGGCAGGAGAACTTTGTTGTCGTACAGGAATGTAGTTGAACTTTTTGAAAGATCCGGGAGAATAGTCGAGTACGTGGCATTAGTAAACTCCTTGTTTTCAACGTAGGGAAAAGGGAAAGCGAGATTATCTTGATATCTTTTCTAGTTTATTTGGAATTTCGTTTTGAAATACGCTCGAACTTTACCATGTGTTTTTGTCAATTATTAGTATTAAATTTATATTCAAGAGCATGAAAAATTGTGTGATTTAAACATTACATGACTGGCGAATGAAATAAAAAGCAAACGATCGATAACAAAAGCGTGAGGCTTGAACCGAGAAACATTAGATCACAAAGCATGATATTTAATCGACTAAGTCACAGAAGCACATATGTGTTTAATGTGTAATTATTACATATAAATCCATTAAGCAGCACTTGGTAGCAGAATGCAAATTGCTGCTTAATGGATTTATATGTATATATGGCAACCGGGTTGGCGGTTCAATGCATAGGACGCTGGTCTTTACAAGCCAGTTGTCGTATGTTCGAGCCCCGACCTGGAAGGATTCTTAGTGTCAGTAGAATCCATAGTACTAGCCATGCAATGATTCTGTACACTAACATAAGAATCGGCTGCGAAGTCTGTTTAAAACAGAAAGGCCAAATTCCACAAAAGGAATGTAATGCCAAGACTTTGCTTGCCTGTAGAATTTTGTTTGAATGGAATATTGCGTCTTTTGACAAGTTAAGTATAGTGATGAATTTTATCGTTTATAGAATTATGTCACCTGTAAAATTCATAATTTTTCTCTGTGTATTTATGACACTAGTCTTTTGTTTCGGTGCGCCGTTATAAAAAACCTGAGGTATTTCAATCCATATTGAACAAAAAAAAAAGACGGGTGGGTTATGTCACAGACAGAACTGGATCATGTGAATATGAATAAAACTGACATTTATTCTTCCACGTTTCCGAGTATAGACAATCGTTCGTAATAGTTGATTTTGTGAATTTCTCAACAGTTACTGCTTTGCTTCCAGAATTGTAACGGTGCATCTACACCAAATTACGACTTATTGACGACAAACATATTCTACCATACAATCAATTAATACGGAATAAATGAGAGTAAAAAAATAAAACACACAATGTTACAATAGATTTATGTACTCTGTAGAGTAAAATTTCGCTAAAACCTTTGAGAATATTTTTTGTGGTTCTAAAAAGAACGAATTTATCCGATGTTAGCAACTGTTAAGTACTTTTTTCCATTATTTATTTATCTACATCAGAACCAAAATTCTGTACTACAATCAAGGAACTGAAACTGAATTCAAGAACTGAATTCGAAAATTGTAACAGGATATGAATTTAGTGCAAAATTTAAGCTTTCAGTTCTAAAAACAGAAAACTAAACTCATTTTCAGAATCCAGAAATTTTAGAACTGAATTCTAGAAATCTACTTCCAGAATGAAGCAAAAATCTACTTTCAGAGTGAATCAAGTTCCGAATTTAGTTCCAGCATGCAGGTTCTGAATTCAGGAGATTTAGTAATTAAATTATGGAGCTCAATTCAAGAATTAAAGATTGAAACTGAATTTAAGAATTAATTTCTGGTTCAGAAGTCAGAAATCATAATTTATGATTCGTAGCTCAGATCTTATGTATAGCTCCAGAATGCAGATCTAAAATTCATATTCTGAATTTGGTTTCAGAATTCGGAAGTTGAAATCCTCAATCAGAATTTTGGATTTAAATTCCAAATATAAATGAAGCAACTAAATTCAGTTCCAAAATCTAGTCAAGAAACCAGGTCCAGAATTAGGATTCTGTACGAGAGTCATAGTTTAAATTTCTGTACCTGTAATCTGGAACTAAATTCTGAAACTAAATTCTTAACCTGAAATTAAGTTCAGAATTCAGGTGTACCAGAATCCAGGTTTTGAATTCAGTGTTAGGATTTTGTTCTTGAAGCCGATCCTAAATTCAGAAGCTGAATGCGATTGCTGATAATCGGTTGTTGCTGCCGCTCTTTGAGAAAGCAACTGTTTCAGGCTTAATACCACGCAGAAGATCAGTTGTTGCTGCTGTTTGTGGAAGGTCCTCACCAAGACGACTCATTATACTCATTCAGTTGAACATCGGGATTGATATGTGCCTGACCGTCGTCGCGGGTACGAAAAAGGCCAGCCAGTGTGATGAGTTTTCCTAACTGTTTCCAAAAATTTGAGAACACCTTATTTTGTAATTATATATGGTTATCTTACACCGTCGAAAATTTTATCATAAATTGCTGATTATATTTTCGATAGCATGGAGAAAGAATTATGTTGATGTATCAGGACACAGCTTGAGATATTCACGATTAAGTTCTACCCATTCTTTCAACGGGCGACGTATTCCAGACGTATTCACGTCAAAAGTTTCGTAGTATTTCATAGTACTGAAAAAACCGACTTTTGAACGAAGCCTTGAAGACCCATAGTGTTGTATATCATTCGACTCAGCTCGACTATATCGGAAAATGGCTGTGTGTTCATGTATGTACCTTATGATCAAAGAAGAACTGGAATTTTCATTTAAAAATTCCCGCGCTTGTCCAATCGGTAAACTTTTATTCTCTCAACGTTGGTAACACTTTTATACACATTCTGTCAAATTTTGACGCATATCGTACGATTAGTTTTTGTTTGGCGTCATACAAAGAAGTTGAAAAATTTTCGTGTGGCGATTTTTATAATGGATGAAAATTTAGAACAACGTGCGTGCATCAAATTTTGTGTTGCAAATAGATTTAGGTGTCTAGGAAAAACACAGGCATACGAGTGGTATAAACGCTTCAAAGGTGGTCGTACAAGCTTGGATCATGATGAGATCCCTGGCCGCCCAACAACATCTGTTACTGAAGAAAACATTGAATTGGCGGAGCTAATCGTGTTGCAAAATCGTTCTGTACCGATTAGAGAGATTGCTGTGTTGTTGGGCATCTCTTATATATAAGCAGCCGAACACATTTTAACTGATGTTTTGGGTTTGAAAAGCGTCGCTTCTCGGCTGGTGCCAAAAGCTGAATTTCATTCAAAAACAGCGTCGTGTTGATGTGACCAAAGAGATGATTTCCAACGCAGATAGTGACCCAACATTCATCGAATGCATCATAACTGGTGATGAGGTGTGGATCTATTAATATGACGTCGAAACCGCACAACAGGCGAGCCGTTGTTCTAAATTTTCATCCATTATGAAAATCGCCACACGAAAATTTTTCAACTTCTTTGTATAGACGCCAAACAAAAACTAATCGCACGATATGTGTTGCCAACGTTGAGAGAATAAAAGTTTACCGATTGGACAAGCGCGAAAATTCCGGTTCTTTTTTGATCATAACGGTATATGAACTTTTCGACGAAATTTTTTCGCGATCAATTTTCTCAAAAAAAGGCTGAATCGATTTGAACAAACTTAAGCTCGTTTGAAAGCTGCTATTGGGCCATTGATGAAGTTCGAAGATCAAATGGCTGTGACTTCTGGTATCGGAGATATGATGGTTTAATAAATGTAACCGACAAAAAGTGCTGTTTTTTTCACGCTCAATTTCCTCGTGCTAACTAAACCAATTTCAGTAAAGTTTAGCTCGTTTGGAGACTACTATTGGTTCATTAAACAGATTTGAAGTTCAAATTACTGTCACTTGCTTAATTTTCTGTACATATGAATAATTTTAGGCTCGTTCGAGACTTAAATTGGGCTGAGGATAGATTTCAAAGATCATATGGCTGACATTTAAAGTTTCGTAATTATAATCGTACAAGTGACGTAAACGACAAAATATTTTTTTCTATCCGTAAAATTGTTCTAGATAGTGACATAACACATGGGTTGGAAAGTCCTGGGCCGAACACATTGATGGCACTAGTTTTATTGCAATCACCTTTTTCAGTTAATGCTAACCATTAAAGGACAAAATTTCATGATATTCAATTCATTACTTTGTCAGTTATTGTGCTAAGAGTGACGATACTTTTGATATTTTCAGAGCAATGGATCAAAAACAATTTCGTGTTTTAATGTTACACTACTTTTTCATGGGAAAAATATCGTTCAAGCAAAGCAATGGCATGAAAAGTGTTATGGAGCTACATCAGCAACAACAATAATACATTGGTTTGCTGACTTCAAACGTGGTCGTAGAGACATCGATGATGCAGAACGCAGTGGACGTCCAAATTAGGCAGTAACCCCAGAAAACATAAAAAAAATCCACAAAATCGTTTGGAATGATCGAATAGCGAAGTTTCCGTGAGTTAGCTGACGTAAAGATATCAAAAGATTATTTTGGCTTTGTATTGCATGAACATTTGACTATGAGAAAGCTCTGTTCAAAGTGGGTGCCGCGTTTGCTCACAGTTGACCAAAAACGAGAACGTGTTTATGATTCTGAGTAGTGTTTGGCCATGTTTAAACGTAACAAACCGGAATTTTTGCGTCGTTATGTGACAATGGATGAAACATGGATTCATCACTTCACTCCGGAATCAAAACGATCGTCATCTGAGTAGAAGGCAACTAGTGAACCTCGTCTAAAGCGTTCCGAAAGCACAACAACCGGCTGGAAAGGTTATGGTCTCGGTATTTTGGGATGTGCGTGGTGAATTATTTATCGACTATTTTGAGAAAGGAAATTCTAATAACAATGAATATTATATAGCATTATTGGAGCGTTTGAAGGCTGAAATTGCAAAGAAACGACCGCATATGGCAAAGAAAAAAAAATTTCTTCATCAAGACAACGCACCGTGTCACAAGTTAATCAAAGCAATGGCAAAACTACATGAATTAACATCCACCGCACTTGCCAGATTTAGCTCCCAGCGACTACTGGGTGTTCGCAGATCAGAAAAAAATGCTCGCCGGTAAGAAATTTTGCACGAATGAAGAGGTTAAATCGTTCTACAAAAGTGGTATTGAAATGCTAGAGTGGCGCTGGAATGATTGCGTTGCTCGTGATAGATATTACGTTGATGAATAAAGCTAATTTTGAACCAAAAAATCGTATTCTCTGTGTTAGGCCCGGGACTTTTCAGCCCATGTGTTAAGCGACAAAATATTTTTTTCCATCCGTATAATTATTTCAGATAGTGACCGTATAATTATTTCAGATAGATGAACACTGAAGCATGCTTTTGTGAATTAACCGAATTAATCTGAATGAATATGTGTCAAAACTAAGCCCAAAATTATTTAAATAAAAAACCAAAAAATAATTATATGAAACTGTGTTGATGAAAGCGAAAAACATTATCACCCCTTTGGGTGGATTGAGAATAGGCAGCAGTTTTTTATGATCCCAATAAACATATTCGTAAATTTTGGATACCCTGAAGAAGACCGTATAGTTTGTAGGTGTTGATGAGGAGAGGTGTACTTAAATTGGTATTGATCTTAAGAAAAAAAAAAGATTTCTCGATTCTAGTCTTGAAATTAATAGTTGAAGCGACGAACAGGAAAACCGCCGTTCATATTTAAAATACCGTGAGACTCGAATGCAATAGGAATTTATTATCGTCTTCAAAAATTGAGCAACTCAGCTGCAAAATCATTTCGGTAAAATGACTCTATCTGCGAAAGGACGAAAAAACAGCAAAACAAGTGCAAGTCGATTCGACACTGAATATTGTTTTGTGAAGGAGCTTGTTTGGACGATGTTATTTTCCGTATTTCGAATTCGTACACCTATATAGAAAACAAAGACGTAGTCCTACGTCAACAGTTTTGTAATCTTCTTTAAAGTATTTTATATCACTTTAAAAGATGATTTGATATATAAGCTTATGAAAATCGGTCAACCATCTAGGAGAAAATTGACAACATGATTCTGTCACATACACACATATACAGCCACCCACACACACACACATTTTGCTATCTCGACATTGAACTCAGTTGAATGGTGTAGGACACTCGTCCCTCCGGGTCATTCCAAATGAGAAAGAGGCAAAACCTGCTGCACTGTTTCAAGTTCATATCAGCTATGAATTGAAGAAAAAAGCATTATAACGCGACGCGAATGCGTTGTTCTTCTGTATGACGCTACTGCAGCATCATCATCGAAGACATTAAAAATACTTGCAGCTCAGGCGAGTGATGCAGAAGGATAGAACGCTGGAGGCACAAGTCAGTTATCGTATGCTCGATTCACGAAATGGTAGGCGTTCCACATCGGAGTTTTAGTACCTACTAGACTATGCTTTGCATTGCAGTGAAACACTAAAGTTATTTATTTAATGTGGGCAGAAGAATTTGGCGCAGTATTTAGAAAAAAAAACACAGAAATACTCAAAACGGCACTAATGTCACTATTTCTTGGTTGTCTGACCAAGTCGTATATAATGAAGATACATGAGCATTCCGTACAGCCCTCTATTTACTCGGCGCTTCCGTGGAACTATTGCATCATTCCGTTGAGTATGCCATTCTGAACTTTGCACTGCCAAGGCTCCGGTTTTATGCAGAGCTACGTATCCGAGCTCTACCCGCACTTTTGCGCACAACCCGGGAAGCAAGTCAGGAAACACATCCCTCATGTGAGATGTGCAATTTATGAGGCAAGACGATGAGTTGGTACGAATCGGCAGTAGGTCCCGTTAAAGTGGAATTTAATTTTGCATGAATAATAAATACAGAATTTGCTAGCTCGTTTACGCCTCCTATTGTTTTGGGCCGATGCAGTAGCATAGGTTGATTGCCAACAAGAGGTGAGCCTGATTTATGCTGTTTATATCTATGCTGCCAGGAGAGCGAACGAAGAACACAATTCGATAATCGAAACAGAACGAGTTTAACCAATTTTACTTCTTGACTCGACGGTATCTGGCTGGTATCCTGGCTAGAGGAAGTTTATAAATTTTGGGTCCAGCTGCTCCCAAGCGGTACCTTCTGTGGGAGAGTGGCAGATGGTTGCACTAAAAATCGGTCATAATTTAGATTTATGAAGTTGTTTGGAGAAACCCGATAAATCACAAGAATCGAGAACCCAAATTGTAAATCTCATTGAATCCGCGTTGTGTTAGAGTTAGAGCAATAAATTCAATTCCGTTTCTTCGTACGGTTGCTTCATTCATGATGTTGTGCTCTGTTTTATTGATAGAGATTCAAATAAACTGACATATTACCAGTAAAATTTATGTGAGAATATATGAAATGTTTTATTTTGTTTCAACAGCACGTATGCATGTGTGCTTTGTGCTAGTGAAACTGATAGAAGCAAGCTTTAATTTTCATGACTTCAACTCACAGCCACTAGCTCTTCTATGACGACACTAGTTTGACGCTAAAACGCATGTTGCACTTGGCAATCATTTCGACTAACTAACTGTGTGTCATTTCGATGTTGCGAAACCCGTCAGAATTAAGGTCACATCTTTCTGCACAGGCAGCACCGCGACGGGCTATGCGGGTGATGCACGGAATGACTGCACACGACTGCTCGTTTCGTAGCACAGGATCAAAAGATCACGCAGTCAGCTTCCGGATCTGCATGCATGGCAACGCAAAAACAATGTAACACTGCGGTAGGAAAAACCTCCATCCGGTGTTTCTCCCAGCGACAGGGTTTTCATTACAGGCTAATGTCAACTGGTAAGCCATCTCTGCATGTTGCAATTGTTAATGAATTTTTTAATTCTACCACCGTTACCCCGATTAATGCGAGCTCGTTTGGTGGACCGGAATGCTTATTACTCATGTTTTTATGTTACTTGTGCTCATTTAGTATGCTACCGGGACAGCCGAACGTGTATTAGTGATTGCTGTTCTATAAATTGCAATTTTAATATGAATAAGTCCATTTTGTCGTCGTTGGCCTAGAATGAAATTCTACAATCAATTAAACAAATTTATCCTGCAATTCTCATTATTTATTAATTAGGAGTATTGAAATTTTTTTTCTGAAGAGCTCTAATCGTGGTAATTGTATCCAAGTTGATACAAAATTTCATGAAGTTTTTGATAATCGCTTGAAAAAATTTAATAGTAGGAGAGAGTGTTCGGTTCCCGGTACCCCACCATAACTTTTGACAGAAAGCAGATAGCGTCATTCCGACAAATGTCATATGTATATCAACACAAAAGCTTTTTCTGACCTTTTTTATGGTGCCACAAATTTAAGAACATAAATCGAAACGGTGAACGCATTGAATATTTATAAAGTTATAAAGTGAACTCAATCTATTTCGTGATTCAATACAAGTTGGTATCAAAAAATTTGCAATCTAAGTTGTTTTCATCACTTTCAAAATGTCTACAGAACTCAGTTACCGGCACTCCAATAGTATTACCTGACATCTGGTGATATGCAACCCGTGGACAACTTGACAGCAGTGTCGGCGAAAGGTGTTAAACCCAGGGTAATTTTGCGTATTGAAGGGAACGACCCACTATTTTGAATTATTACTTAGTTTTAATGAGAGAGATATATAATTATGATATAACATAGTTTTAGAAGCCTTTATTTGTTATTCCGAACTACAAATTGTTACTATTACTAATATCAATATATTGTTTTTGTTCGAAAATTCAGGTGATTGGGACTATCCACCGTACTCACCTTTTTCATAAACCCTGGACGGAAAAAAATATGTCAGTTTGTTATTTGAAATAAGTTCATTGGTTCTCAAAAGGGGAGCGGGTCATTTCGCCGAAAGGGTCATTTCACCGAAAGGGTCATGTCTCCTGTATGTTGTTTCTTGTATAACTGATGCGGAGCAGCCACATAACCAAAGCCAACATGGCTCGGCGGCACAAAGCCAATAGTAGCTGCTTAGTAGCTAATAGTCAACAAGTTTTCTTGGAAACTCCGTTATGAGGTTCAAAAATCAATCTTTATTCAAGAAATACAATTGTAGGTCAACAAAACGGGCGTTAACGCTATCATAATTCATTTGTCTTTATTTTAAATCAATTCAAATTACGATTTTAGGACGATTTCAGGATTCGGCGAAATGATCCTCTCGGCGAAATGGCATTCGGCGAAATGGCTTTCGGCTAAATGATCCCTCAAAAGAGCCGAATAAATGAAATCATTTCATCATCATAAATAATGGATTCATTAATAATGGATTTAGAAATGAACAGAACTGACCTACATCCTGGTTTTAAATTATGGACCTAGAATTTATCCTGGAATCTGAAACAGAATCATGGACCGGGAATTGAATTAATGGACAGGGTTTTGAAACTGTGTTCTGGAACATTTACGCATTTCCAGAAGCCGCAGTACTCGAAGGTGTAAAATATCACTCACTACAACAAAACCGTCGTCCGAGCATTATCCCTCTTTTGATTTGAGTGAAATTTGTTCCAAGATCAAATGTCTAATTATTGCAAGATGATGATACTTTTCTTCAAACATCAGGCAATCGATTTAAAACAGAGATTTTTTTTGTAAATCGATTTAAAATTTTTAAAATCGATTTTCTTCAGTGTAGGACTCAGTTTTTTATTCGAAAAGTGAACTGAAAAGTGGGAAAATCACTAGTACTAAACATTTTGTTAGATCGTGGCCACCAGCATTGGTTAGATTTGGCGTGAAATTCGTCACTAGACCAATCGTTGTTGAATTGAGTTGAGCGCGATTTCCTCTAATGAACAGGAGCAGTTGAGTAATGCTGAAGATATTTCTCTTTAATACTCGTCTAGTTGAAAACTGTTGTCCGAGTTCAAGGAGGCGAGTAAGTGTGATAAGTTTCCTAAAGTTTTTTCAATTCCAATAGTTTGAGGAAACATAATTATTGAGTTATTGACGTAGGACGTCTTTCTTTAATATGCTCATATGGGTGGATTTTCAAAATTTCACAACACGTATAACGAAATTACTTCGGATTTGATTTCCTAATAACTTTTTCCCTGTTAGAGTCTTTTCTCTAGTTCTTTAACGGAACGAATGGAAAAGGTGTAAGATTGTTGTAAATACCACGTTTATCACGAAAATATTGTTTAATTAGTTAAAAAATAGGTCCAAACACGAAAATCATTCGAATTTGTAAATAGTTCCAAATCCAATGGCGAATATGAGGTTCCGTTTATCCAGCCTAAACGCAGAAAAATAACAACTAGTTCTTCTGTGAGCATATCTGATATTGGACATTCGCAGTGTGAGTTTCGCTTCAGACTAGAGCGATTGCGTCATACAGCTTCCGGTCGTTTGCATTGGAGAAAAACGAAAACGAAAAGTGGACAACGATGGGGAATATAACACAAAATATGCAAATCGAAGGTAAAATCATCAGTTTAGTGCAAATCAAGAATAATTTGATTAGCTTTGTGCACTTTTCGCTGTACGAAATTCGCACCAAACGAGTGCAAAGGGTGCTAGCATTTGATTGTATCGCGTTCGAGAAAAATATTCCGAACAGTATTTAATATCATAGAGAATTCCATAATTTGGGAGAAATGAATCTCGTACAGCATTTTGATAGTTTCTTTCACTCAAATATTAAATTGTTTGAAATATTGAAACAAATGAATGATTGTACGATTTGTGGTACGATCATTTAGGCTCAAACTTGAAAATGATTTGGAATGACGCCCTACTTCCTGGAATACAAACGTAATCATCCTTAACATAATAGTCTTTTCCAGGACCCCAAAAATATCGTTACATATATCGAATGCAGTCCTACACCAATCTCGCGGATTTGTCTCTGGCGTTACCTTCTTCTAGTTTTTACCTATAGGTATGTTTTAGTGGAGAAAAAACCTCAGCTACTTTTTCTATAATTTTGATTAGGATCATAGGAATCGTAAAATATATTTTCTAAGATAGAATACACATACCCAAAAAGATTCGATGTTTATCGGAAATTAGTTTGGCAGAACATTTGTGAATGCTGCACGATCATGTGGACCATAGGCAATTTAAACGGGACGTTGCTTCCTGGTACATAGACAATAGCAATGTTGATATATCAGAAGATGTCAATCCGCAGAACTCGATAAAGAACTTTACGGTTTAATTAAGTCAACGCAGGAGAAAAAATTTGTTTTGATAAGCAAAATATGAACGGAATAAGCGGAAGATACGTAGATACGTGTAGATACGGTGAGATAAAAATGGTGTCGTATGTTATGAACTCCTTCCGAATCATTCTGTTGAACTCCATTAATTTATTTAAAATGGACCGTGAAGGAAAAACGACCACGAATGAGTCCGTAATTTTCCATCGCGACAACACTCGGTCATATGTGGCACCGGAATTCAAGATATGTTTTAATATTGGTGGACGCGGGATTCTGCTTCGGCCGTTTTAAAGTCCGAAATGGGAGTTATCTGATCATCATTTGAATCGATCGCTGCAGGATTCTCCTAGTGTAATACGTTTATGTTTAGTCGAAGGATTACCTAATTCTTTTGTGGATTCATGAGCAAATGTGTTAAGTCCGGCATTCAAAAATTACCAGAATTTGTATATTTGAAATTTGAATATTTTGAAAAAAAAATATTTCGTGAAGAATCTTTTAAATTTTAGAAAACCTAGAAAAGTTGGAAACTTATTTCTAGAGTCCATGGGTGTGGTAAAAAAGGTAATAATTTCATGTGCCATTTGCCGCTATTGCGCATCATCTCTTAAATCTTGTAAGTAGTCTAATATGCTGATGCACTAAGTGATAACGCAGTTAACAAACAACTTAAGTCTGTATTTTATTCTGCAATTGATATAATAAAGAGACTATTGGGTCTATGAATATGTGTAGTTGTAAATGTTTCTTGCGATGTTAGGTACTTCATCATTGTCAAATAACTCTTTGGGAATGTAAAAAATCCAAAACTATATTAATGGCAGAATAGTTATTTTTATTATAAGAAAATAACTTTTGAAAAAATTAATTTATATAATTTGATCCACTATATTGATTATTGTAATTGAAATGCGATTAATCCAGAGATATAACTATCTCTTTAATTTAAATATATTCAAACTTCAAAGTATTTATAAACCATACAAAAAAAACGATTTGACCACCTTCTAGAACGAGAATTGTCCACAGTGCAATAATTTGATTCAATACATTATTTAGGAGTTGATTTGACGTGTCAAACTTTGCCACAAAACAAATCGATGGCTAAATGTATGCCCAAGTGATGAATGGCATAAATCACGCACGATTCACAAAACAGTACCAACTGGCGTTCACACACTGATCTGAACAGATCCTGTAGATATGAAAGGTCGTAATTGTAGCTATTATTTTCATCAAATGGTAATTTCTATTGAAATCTGAACGTAGCTTGTGACATGCGTTTTCAAGTGCTTGGAACACGCCATCGTCCGTAATTAGTTGTTACGGAACACACTCGTGGGAGGGGGAGGGGGGATGGTGGGCGTATGGCAAAGTTGTCATTCGATTGCTCTAGCCTTTTGCATCATCCACATGTTCTGCAGTGATGACACGACAAAATCATTCATCCCAGGTGGCAAAATGGTTTGCGGCATTCGTGATGCGGTCTGAAGTCGATTCGGTGAATGGTCTCTTTTATGGGTTTTATTTACGGGTTAGAGTTGATCGGAACACATGGACAATGTCCAGAATTATTTCCATTACTTCGGTTCTGTCGGAGTGCAACGGACAGAGCAGGAGAATAACATGGTTACTGTACGACTTTGATTTGTCATTGAATGTATTTACCAGGAAGGGATTTAGTTTTACGGTTCATAGTTTAATTCTTGTTGCCGTTTAGTCAATAGTCTTTCTATTTGTCATTCGGAATATTACGCCTATGTTTTACACTTGAAATGTTTTCAAGTTCTACTTTACGAGATCAGCTATTTTTGTCGGAATTCATTTCGCCAAATGCTGTTTAACAGATTGAGCCATTCGATTCAAAGTCAATTTACTACTATTTTCAGCAGAAACAATATCAAAAACTCAAAACTCAATATCAATATCAAAGTGGAATTCTTTAAAATACTATTGATTAGTGAAACAATTATTGCGAACAATCAAATAAGGGAAAAAGTCAACGAGGAGCGGAGTTTTGTTCAAAGTGTACGTAGGCTCGTAACAATTTTTAAAATGAATAGGCGAAAAAGTGATAGGGATTGATTCGGTCTACCCTTTTTGGTACTGGGTTTGGTATTACAGATACTCGTATTGGCACTCGTTTTATACACATTCTATCAAATTTTGACGCATATCGTACGATTAGTTTTTGTTTGGCGTCTATACAAAGAAGTTGAAAAATTTTTGTGTGGCGTTTTTATAATGGATGAAAATTTAGAACAACGTGCGTGCATCAAATTTTGGGTTGCAAATGGATTTAAGTGTTCCGAAACGTTGAAAATGTTAGAAAAGGCCTTTGGTGAATCGTGTCTAGGAAAAACACAGGCATACGAGTGGTATAAACGCTTCAAAGGTGGTCGTACAAGCTTGGATCATGATGAGATCCCTGGCCGCCCAACAACATCTGTAACTGAAGAAAACATTGAATCGGCGAAGCATATCGTGTTGCAAAATCGTTCTGTACCGAATCAGCCGAACACATTTTAACTGATGTTTTTGTCGGCTGGTGCCAAAAAAGCTGAATTTCACGATAATGCGCCGGCTCACACAGCGTTGGTTGTGTCGCAGTTTTTGGCCAAAAACTCAACCAATATCATCAACCAAGCTCCGTACTCTCCAGATATGGCCCCGTGCGACTTTTTCCTCTTCCCCAGACTCAAATTGCCATTGCGGGGAACGCGTTTTGAGACCATAGAGACCATAAAAGAGAATTCGCTGCGTGAACTAAAGGCCATACTTTCGGCGGCCTATAAAACTTGTATGGAAAATTGGATCAAGCGTTGGCATGCATGTATTGCCGCAGGAGGAGAGTACTTCGAAGGCGATAATAAAGAAATTAATTAAAAATTGATATTTTGCGTTTATGCCTTTCTCATATAGAAAGGTTATGCAATCACTGTGAAAATCGACTTTTTAACCGAGGCCCGGAGGGCCGAATGTCATATACCATTCGACTCAGCTCGACGAACTGAGCGAATGTCTGTGTTTGTGTCCGTCCGTGTGTGTGTATGTGTGTGTGTGTATGTAACAAAAATATGCACTCGATTTTCTCAGAGATGGCTGAACCGATTTTCACAAACAAAAATTCAAATGAAAGGTTTCATAGTCCCATAGCCTGCTATTGAATTTCATTCCGATCCGACTTCCGGTTCCGGAGATATAGGATGATATGTACAAGAAAAAGAAAAAAATATGCGCTCACTTTTTTCAGAGATGGCTGAACCGATTTTCACAAACTAAGATTCAAATAAAAGGTATTATGTTCCCATAGCTTGCTATTGAATTTCATTTGAATGTGACTTCCGGTTCCAGAGTTATATGGTAATATGTGAAAATTTGAGAAAAAGTTTACACTCAATTATCTCTGGAACAACTCAACCGATTTTCGCAAACTAAGATTCAAATGAAAGGTCTTATAATATCATAAAAATTTCTAGAACAATTTATCCTGATCCGATAAATGGAAAATTACCAATTTTATTAGTATTTTTCCACGAACGATGGTTAAAAACAGGTACAAATCCCATAAAACTGTCCGATAAATTCTTCTAGTTTGCAGAGCTTGTTAGTTTGTGGGCATGAAAATTTAATTCGGCACTACTGGTCCCCTCTTTTCCTGTTCCGAGAGCATTGAAACTGGAGAAGAAAAACTTCTAAAACCAAATTCACTTCGATTTCTCTGCGATGTTTGAACAAATTTTCACAAAACTTGATTTGAATTAAAGTTCATACTGTCTTTAAAGCTACTATGAAATTTCATCCGGATCCGACTTCCGGTTCCGCAGTTACAGGGCGATGAGTGTCAAAGTTTTCAAATCGTCATATAGAGTGACAATATGTACAACACCGAAAGAAGAAGAAAACACAAAACGAACAAGGCGTGCTTTGTTCTATTTCGTACACGTTGTGTAGTGATGTCTATAATAATAATAATAATAATAATAATAATAATAATAATAATAATAATAATAATAATAATAATAATAATAATAATAATAATAATAATAATAATAATAATAATAATAATAATAATAATAATAATAATAATAATAATAATAATAATAATAATAATAATAATAATAATAATAATAATAATAATCTTAATACATGTTTTATACTGCTGTTTAGCTTGACTTACATATGCAGAAGTAACAGAAACGCAGGTTCGTTTCGTTTGTTAGATTTCGTTTAATTGGTTTATTCGAAATAGAGCATGAGATAGTAAGTATAGGTTTAACTAAGTTCAAAACTGTTTCAATTTGTAGGTCATATTTGTTGGTAGCAAACGAACCAACTTCGGATATTCCGTTTATCTGAATCCGGTTTCGGAAGAATTGGAAATAGTGATTAAAAAATGCAAAAAGGATCTCACTCACTTTTCTTGGAGATGGCCAAATCGATTTTCACAAACTTTATATACTGTCATCTTTTGTTTGTCTTTATTTTAAATCAATTCGTATTACAATGTTAAGAAAACTATTGAAACACTTAGGATTCAGTGAAATTACTCTTTCGGCCAAATGGTTTTCGGTGAAATGTCACTCAACGAAATGACTTTTTTGGTGAAATGGAATTCGGCGAAACAGCTTTCGGCGAAATTACCCTGACCCTACAGAATTACTGCATGGCTACTATGAATCCTTTTTGGTGATCATTTTTAATGATCTTCGTACTTAACTGAGGGATAGCCCCTAGCTCTGGGTAATCCAAGCAAACGCCCGAAACTGAATAGAGGTGATTTTTGTAGGTCGCAAGCGCACTCGCGCCTCATGAAATCAATGAATTCAATATTATCTTGTTTTGAGGCATCTATATTGAAAACCTCCACAACTATCACCGGCGAATTTTTAACAAGATTATAAAAATACTACTATTTTTTATCCGCATAGAAAAATGAAATATATTCATAAAAACCACTTTTTGAACAAACATTTTTACATTAATATTTTCATTTTTGCATTACGTGAGAGCGTTGCCAGCCGTAATTGAATGTGTTAGTGATGTTGCAAACTTTTTCAACTTCATATTTGATGAATTTGATGCTTTTGGTAAAAAATGGAGTAAATTCAATTACGGTTTCCACTGCCAGGCTTTTGGTGTGTGCCCGGCTGCTGCACAATTCTGCTTTTCGGCGCTCGCTTCATTCCAAAAGCGATAGCTCTTAAATGGTTCTCCTCCGTATATCTCGCTTCGACAAGTGTTGCTCAGAAAATGAAAAAAAGGAATATTCATCTTTTATATCGATGGAATTGTATAGCAGTAGATTTTTTTTTTCGTACTAAGAAAGCATTCTGATTGGCAGGTGCTGACATAGGTCAAATCAAACAGGTTTTACAAGAGTGTACTATTGAAACACTTTAATGTTGTTGCAATACAGGTTCAAGTTGAAAAATTTCGAGTCGAGTTTGATTATAGAAGAAGCGAGCAGCAACAAAGGCTCGGAAATTGTATTCGCGTCTTTTGCAGTGTCCAGATGCATGCTTTTTGATGGACGACGAGACTTATGTAAAGGAGGACTTAAAAACCCTTCCAGGTCCACAATACTTTACTGTCGTCGTTGGGGAGGATGTGAACGATGTGGACAGGTTGAATCAAGTGGAGAAATTCGGTCGAAAGGTACTGGTATGGCAAGCAATATGTTCCTGTGGTTTGAAGTCAACCATTTTCACACTACCGGAATTATGAATCTATCGATCTGAGTGTTTTCAGAAGAGATTGTTGCCTTTATATAAGAAGCATAGTACACCTCCACTTTTTTGGCCGGATTTGGCGTCGGCTCACTATGCCACAACCACTTTCAATTGGCTCTCGGAAAAAGGTATAAATTTCGTTGAGAAAAATATCAACCCACCTAATTGCCTCAGCTTCGACCCATCGAACGTTACTGAGCAACCATGAAAAGGGTGAGGAAGACTGGTAAGTCAGCTGGGAACATGCAGGAGTTAAAAAAAATTTGGGCTCAAGCGTCCAAAAATGCGATGCAACACTTGTCCGGAACTTGATTAAGAGCGTTCGATCGAAAGTTCCAAAATTCGTGAAGGAATAACTTAAATTTCATCCGGTTTTCATCATGCTCAAGTTTACCCTCATACAATAAAGGATCAATTTTTAGTTTGAATGAAATATCGTTTTTTATCATAATTTGAAAGAAAAATTTATGGATACATTATTTTCGATACACTCCTTATAAATCGTTCTACAGAACACTGAGCTACGAGCTTTCGAAATAGTAGAATGTTAAACACGCGTCATGAGTTTCCTCTTTGATACACGTTGCCACCAAACATTTCAGAAATGTTTAGCCTTGAATTATTTGAGATTATGTCATACAACTGAACATTTTATCATGAAATTATGATCAAATTTCCAATGGCATGTAGCAAAAATTATGTTGATTCGTTAGATACAACAAGAGATATTCACGATCAAAAACTAAAGGGGGAGGGTAAATTTTGAAAAGATGCTCCATAGTAAAGTGGTCACCAAGGTCTTTGAAAGCTGTTACTCTTTCGTGCATTTCTTCAGAGATAGCATAGTTCTGGATTATTTGGGTTTTTCTTACGTGTGAAAGAAGTCACATAGCATTCAAAGCACCAATCACAGACAATGTATAAATGCTGTTAAAATTCAATGCAATCTTCTGTCGATCGCATCACAAGAAATAGTTTCAAGTCGTCCGTATATATAAGTCTGCATACTGGTGGAATGACAAAAGAAATGTCATTAAAAATAATGAAAACAGGAATGGTCCGAGGTTACTTCCTTGAGGAACGTCTGATTTATTATTGACGTTGTATGACTCGAAATTGCCTAGCTTCGCTGATAGAGCTTAGTGTATGAGATGTGATTTAAGCCACTCATAAAAACTAGATGCTGCTCCTACACGTTCAAGTTTCGTAAGTAATAGTGTGTGATCTACAGGGTCAAACGCAGCTTGAGATATATGTTTTTGTTTCGCGTAATAACTTTTTTCCCGAACCGTTTTGAACCGTCGTTCCACCTGAGTTGAATTAGTCGAATTAGTATTGAGTACACTCTAGAAGCAGGCCTTCCGAATGCTCATGCGTGCACAAATGCGACAGCGAGAGCGCACCGAAAATGTGTGTGTCGCATATATATCCTGTGAGCGTGAGCGCCGACTAAAAGAGCAAACCAAAAGCGTGTACGAGACGCATAGCGAGCACATAGAAACGGGATGTACTGCTTGAAATTTCAGAGCATCGCATTTTCTTCTGCGCGCGACTCGTGCGCTTTGGTCTCACGAGACAGCGCACGAGATTTTTTATGAGCGCAGCTTGTGTGCTATGTGAGCCACAGTAAAAGCTGCTGTTATTATTATTTTTTCGTGCCTAGAGCGGTTCGTGCGACTTGTGTCCTATCCTAAAGGAAGAGATGAAGAGGATGAAAATAACGTACAAACCGCTCGTAGATCGCATGAAACGAGCGCGCCGCGCTATCTCATGCGACGAGAGCGCTTGAGCCTCGCTCTTGGCAGAATGCGGTGAGACTATACAGCGAAGCGTGCATCAGTTTCTGGTGCGGTACGTAAATGTGCCAAAGAGTTCTCTTGAGAGCGGCAAAAGTACGTCGCATGCGCGTGGTTGTCTTATGAGAATGAGAATTAATTTGTCTCAGCGCAAAATAAAGAGCGCGCGTGCATAAGGCCTGTCTAGAAGTGCCGTGCGAATAAATTGCAGGTGTCACTTAAGGTGTTCGATGTTTCATTTTCAAGAAGTATGCTGGAAGAAAGCCCACGCACTTGGCGTTTGCCATTAGCAGAAGTGCAAAATTTCCGTTTCAAGAATTTCGAAAATCCTTTCTCGCGCAAGAGAAACGCTTCTCTCTTTACAAAAAATAGTTTCATCGCTATTGATTATCCACCACCACTAAACATCTTTGACCCTATGAAGTATGTGGAATCTTGGTTAATTAAAAAACATCATTCTGTCATGAACCCAAACTGTAAAATTTGTAGCACAAAAAGATATAGGAAGAAAATTTGGTTAAAATTTGGAAGTAGCATTAAAATTGATTTCGTATATTGTCAACGAAAGTTACTGTTTTATAACAATAAAAGTTCAGCTTTTATTTTTTCGTTGTATAGATAAATGCTAAACCTACAAACTACACCAACGAAACTAACAACAACCAAACAATGTTTGAAGATGCCATCTGTGAATCAATTGCCCCTCAACCTCAACAACACGTGAATATAGTCGATGTCACAATAGGACCTTTCATTTGAATTTATGTTTGTTTCTACCATCCGTCACCAATTACACAGATATTTTACGACCTCAACAAGCTGATTGGAATATGGTATATCACTAGACTCTCAAAGCCTCGGTTCAAAAGTCTGTTTTTCATAATAATTGCATAGCCCTTCTGGTTAAAAAAAAACAGCAAAACGAACCAGTGCACACATCGAGAAACTGTGATGGTGTCATCACATATACAGTTTTTATCAACAATCCAACAGGTGTAATTGATCGACCCTCAGTGCTTTTATGTAAATCCCCAGCCCCTCAATTTTGCACTCGGTTTGTAGTGAGGACATTGTTTCATTCACGTTAATTGAAGCCGGCACTCGCTTTTGTGCCAGTAATTGCTGGAAATAGTCTGAAAATGAAGGGATGCATGGGGATTAATTTAAGGTGAAATAATAATAGTTGTTCAAGTTGAGTCTCAAAGTAATACGTTCGATGTAAAACAGTCTGGTAGTGCCGTCACAAAGACAAAATCGAATTATGCTGGACTCGACACGCAAATTGCTCGGTAATGGGAGTGAATTGACAAGTCGACTGTACAAATTGCATTTAAACTTGCTGACAAATCGAGAGAAAAATTGAACCCATCTCGATTACGTTCGTATTTGTCTTCCATCAGCACTTGCAATTACTAACTTTTCAAAAGATTCTGCACCGCTGGAAGTAGAAGTAAAAGTTTAATTCATCTGTCGCAAGACTGGATGCATCTCTCGGGTTTGAATAGATTGCCTTCAGTAAGCGGAAGGAATGAAAACTTTTTCAGGATTCCTTACCTTTTTTCTCTGGGAAAAGTTAGTTCTCACTTCTGTCATAAATCGTCTTTATGTCAAGTATTTGACACTTTACACTGATGACTTTGACATTTCCTCAGAAACCGGTATTGAATAAATCGAGCTAAACAGTCCAGTAAACCCATCCAACACCCACAAAAGCCATAACATTGAAGGGCTTTTATATGAAAATGCTTGAGAGGCCTTTGAAAGCAGTGACTTTTTGCATACCGAAATGCAATGGCATCCGCTGCAACTGCAACTAAACACGATCCGGTCGAGCTGAACACCAAAAAATGCAAGTAATGTTCGAGTACTGGCTAAGCCTACTTAGTGGGAGTATGAAACGGACAGAGTACAAAACGGGCACATTTTCCCGCCACCATCCGTTTCTGGTCGAAAACCGAAAATCGACTAACGCTCCGGGGCAGGCATTTTCAACAGCCATTAGTAACAAGAACCATTACATACGGACATCCGCCCACTCTCTTTCTCTATCCCTCTCTCTCACACACACTCTCTCTCTCTCTCTCTTTTCTGTAATAAAATAACGTGCACGGGCCAGTTGACCGCCGCAAGTTGCCCTACTTTGTGGATACCATTTGCGGTTCTGGTGGTTCCCAGTTTGAATCGAACTTCCCAACCCACTTGAATCGAAATTCGTGAAATAAATTTGCGGCCGAAAGGTTGAATGATGTTTGCAATGGTCCGCCCGACTGAAAAGGTTTTCTAGTATCGAAAAAGCAAAACGTAATTGATTTCAGTTTCTAATAAATTTAATTACTCACGGCTATCAATCTGCATTATTCGGTTGTCGCATGGTCGTCCGTTCCGTCCGTTCTACTCTCTCCGTCAGCGCCCTAGAGCCGAAGCTAATTATCCTGGCCACCAACCGGCATCGGTTGATCCGGCAAACAACGCAACACTGACTGTTGCGGAATTTCGTTACAATTGCCGGGCAACCCACCGAGACCCATATGCTGGGATATGCCGTGTCAAAGAGTTTGAAGTACATTATTTTGATTAAGACTGCGTGAAATTGGCACTGGTAGAATTATACTTGTCGTATTAGTGGCAGTAATTAGCGATTACAACTGGTTTGCTGCTCGCTCCAAGCGGGATTACGCTGCACAGTAAGTTTCCCAATTTGGCACGATAAATCGCCATAAATAAGGATTAGTTAGGAGCGATTTCAAATTTATGGTAGGCATTTACGAATTTTAAAAGTTTTAATAATGATCGAATTTTATTATCTATTCTAGCTGTGTTGAACATATTTGTATTGCATTTGATAGATTTATTAGGTAAATATTTTGGTTTAGTAGTGAGCAACGTACACGAATGCAGTGTGTTTAGGCTTGCCAAAAATACCACTGCGCGATAGTATTCCCATTCCTCTTTCAATCTGTCCATGACAGTCTCGAAACTTTTTATCATGACAGCCCGCAGAAAGCCTGTAATACATTTGCAACGTTGCCATATTTCACTACGCTCGTCAATTTATTACCACTCTCAGAATGTATTGAATTGCAAAGCAAAGCCTTGGTATTACATTCCTTCGCAGCCGATTCAGAGTGTACAGAACCAGTGCATGGCTGGTGCTACGATTCTACTGACAATACGAATCCTTCCAGGCCGGGGCTCGAACATACGACAACTGGTTTGTAAGACCAGCGCTCTATGTACTGAACCGCCAACCCGGTGCACCCCAGTGCTCAGTTACGAATTATAATGATCGTCTTTCTCAGTTGAGTGCCAATATAGTGAGAGTTGGGATACCTACTCTGAACATATGTTCTCGTCTGCTGCACACAATGTTCGGTTCCGCAGGCGGTTGTGTTTAGTTCGAGACAGGAAATTTCAATAGTGTAACGTGTTCATCGCACTGGGTACGAGCATGGGTGTCGTACCTCATGTGCCCAAACAAAGCTGGGTATAGTTTCTGTGTGAGTTGAGTGTGGTTCCGGTTCGGTTCCGCTAATTTTACCCGTCATTCCCATACAACGCATACAGAGCCAACAAAATTGCCAGGATTTTCAAAAACATTCGAAGAAAGTGCTCTCATGAAGCGTTTCACCGAAGCATGTCTAAAATTGATTATTTGTCATAATTTACCAATACGGTGCTTCGATTGCACAGTGGTTCGGAAAAAGTGGGAAATTAGCGAGACAAAAATATTTTCACTATTAAACATTGTTTTTTTTTTTGTAGTTGGTGTCTTTACAAAAGTTGTTTGTATTCATCTGGCGCATCTTCTGATGTAAAAGATCATTAGGGTGGTCCATGTTTGGATTTAAATCTGAATTCTAACTTTCCTAATTGATTTTAAAAATTATTGCACTTCACAGAGAAGCTGTAGGAAATTTTATTTTGAGCAACTTTAGTAAAAAAGTCATCTAAAAGTCAAATAAAAGTAAGGAGGCTCTCAAAAAATCACCTATTTTGTTCTAACTTTTTTGTGAACAGTTTTATAATAAAATCGTCTTCCGAAGTTTTTTCGTCAAAAACTAGTCAACCTTCTAATATAAATATTCAACAGATACCAGATCGATAAAGACAAATCTAATACGGTTTCTAAAGGTTCATGGAATAAGGACAGATTATAAATGTACTCTCCTACCCAGTTCTTGAGCTAAAAGAATAGGTATTGAGCGATAATACTAGTGTTTGTTGTCTGATGAACAGAAAAGATGTTTGGATATAAGGTACCGATCGTGAGGCGGCTAAGATTCAGATAATTGTTCGCTGTACGCTTACCAACTCGGTGCTGTCAGTTTGCTTTCACATATCATCCAAGTCAGTCGATATAACAAAACCGCTTACATTCGAGACGGAAGAAACCAAGTACAATAACAATGCGCACTATGTGGAGCACGAAAACATTAAGTACAACATTCCAGTATATATGGAAGATAGTGCTATAGAAGTGCGTATGCATGATCTTCCCTCAAGCATCATCGATCCTGATATTCGCAAAACTATGTACCAATACGGAGAGATTCTCTCTATCGAAAAAAAAGTGGAAAAACTTTTCCCCGGTATTCTAAATGGCGTACGTTTGTTACGTATACACTTGAAGAGGCCTATATCTTCTTATGTGACTTTCGGTCAACATACAAGAATTCCGTGCAAATAACTTGTTACCTATGACAATCAGATGGCCACATGTCAATATTGCCAAAAATCTGTTCACTACGGTAAGCCATGTGATAAACTGGACAAGGAGACAACTACACCAACGGACAACGGTGCTTCCTTCACACCAACCTCAAGCAACCCCAGTACACCTGTGACAGTCACCAACAACAGGGAAGTATCCCCTTCAACAAAACCATCCAACGCAACCCCTATAGAACAAAGTACACCAGCTGCAGTTAACAGCTTGCTATCCAACCAACCAGCAACTGCAAACAATGTACAAAAAGGTGCATCTACAGCAACTAACAGCGAAAAGAAGACGGAAATCGACAACAATACCATCGATGTGGCGATGGATGACGAGACGAACCACGAACGAAGTGCCCCTCAATCCTCGCAGGAGGGAAATGGAAGCTCCTCTCTCCCTAGAAAAAGGGTGACAACGAGATCCAACTCAAAAAAAAATTATTTGAAAAATCGGCGTAAAGCTTGTACGCAAATAGGCCTGAATAGAAATATCTTTAAAAAAAACTCGGTGCTGTTGTAGAGCTGTGTCTACCACAGCTCAGGGTGGCAGACGTAAACGCGTATACACGAATTGCATAAGAATGCAGATTCGAGTTCTGTCTCTGAGCGTACCATTTTCCAAAAAAAACTCTTTTCTGCGATTTCTCATTGATTTAGCTTCTTCAATATATGTTTCCACTCAGTCATTGCAAAACTGGAATTAGTTATGGCAACTTTACGTCAAAGCATCCAAAAAATTATAAATCGTCAAGAATATTACTTTTTCTGAAATACTTTTTTAGAATATAATAAGTGAGTAGAGTTTTTTCGAAGTTTGTTTTTCATATTTTCATAGACAAACTACGCAATTTAAAAAACCAACCGCTCCGTTCACAGTGCGGCTTTCACTTCAAACAAAGGCGGAAAATTTATCAAAGTATAAACACAACTGAGAGAATACATATACAAATCGACAGTTCTAAGGGCCATAAATGCTGGGGCAGCAGGGATTATGTCTAAGGGCTTGACGACCCCTCCCCCGGCAACTGCGAGTTGTAGGGCTTGCCTAGGATGTGGTGAGGTTTGGCAGTGGGCTAGGGCTGACAGTTGCGGTATTCAACTCCTTCAGTAAAGCAGGCTTGAAATGACCGCCTCACTTTCAGACACCTGGTTGGGATGACTGGGTGGAAGTAGGTTCAGATGCCCTTTTCCTGATTTGCGCTGGTCCGACTCTGAGCGTAAAGCCAACCCTCGCATGGTCTCACTGCACCGCATGGGATCATGTTAGCGACTACTTTCGGCTGGGTTTGACGGTAGCCATAATGGGGACCCATAAAAACATGAGTTCTACACCATCAACAAGAGGAGGTTTGAGGAGGTATCCATCCAGAACGGGTGCGAGAGAGGAGAGTGAAACGGTAGCTGAGGGAACGAGCGACAGCAATGCCCCTGTCAAACCAGTGGACCAGCCTGAGTCCCGGAGCAAGTTAAGGAAATAGTCAAGCCGAGTATGACAGCGGTCATAGAACAACTCGACGCGATTATTGAATTCACGCAGGAGAAATCCAACATCAGCAAGGAGCTGAAGGTGAACTTGCTGAAGCTACGTAGAGCCGTGAACGTAGCTAAAAGGTACCAAGAGGCGTTGATTGTGCGGCTAGAGGGCGGCGGAAAGTCGGAGAAGTGTTCTCAAACAGAGTCCTTCACCTTCGACACCGATAAAAAGCAGGATGCGGTCGACTATGCGCTCCGGCTCACGATTGAGCGGAATGAACAGCGCCGGAAACGCGCCAGGGATTCTCCAGGTAGTAAACGCCTGACTTCCAAGGCCAAAAGGAGTAAAGACCATGGCGGAAATGATGGGGCGAAGGAACGTGGCGAGGGGCTCAACCCAAACCTCGGCACCCGACCCCCGGATCCGAGCCATGTAAGCGAACCCGGCGAGAATCAGCCTGAACAACCATGGCTGAAGGTCGCCAAGAAGAAAAGGGTCCAAAAAGATGCTGGGCCCATTCCCGGGAGGAGGGCTAGGGACAAAGGCGAGGCTTTGTTGGTTAAGGCCGACAAAGAAAAGAGCGCCGATGTGCTCAAGTCCATGCGGAGCGAGGCAAAGCTAGCCGAGCTTGGTAAAGAGGTTCGCAGCATCCGTCGCACGAAAACGGGAGAGATGCTGCTCGAGCTAAAAAAGGGAGCACAGGTGGGCGGAACGGAGCTTGTTGCGCTGGCCCAACAAGTCTTGGGCGACACGGCTGAAGTTAGAGCCCTGCGTAGTGAGGTTGCACTCCAGTGCAAACGGTTGGATGAAATCGCCACCGCAGAAGAACTTACCATGGCCATCAAGGAGCAACGAGGTGTGGATGTCCCACGGGAATCCATCCACATGAGGAAAGGACCACAGGGGCTGGCTCCGTAGCAGGAAACTGCAACTCGCGCACCACAAAACAGAGGTGATGGTGGTAAACAACCGCAAATCGGAACAGGATGCGTTGGTACATGCCGGAGATTGCGTGATCCCCTCCAAGAGATCACTGAAGCAATTGGGTGTCATGCTTGACGACAAACTCAGCTTCAGCAAGCACGTTGAATACGCCTGCAAGCGCGCATCAAAAGCGATCGCGGCGCTCTCACGATTGATGGCCAACAGCTCGCCTGTGCGCTCCAGTAAACGTAGGTTACTGGCAGGAGTGGCAGTTTCGATCCTCAGGTACGGCAGCCCGGTATGAGCGTCGGCACTTAATGTGGAACGCAACGCACAGATGCTGGAGAGTACGCATAGACAGATGTGTCTTCGCGTGATCAGTGCATACCACACTGTATCGAGGGATGCGGCCTGCGTGGTTGCAAGTATGATGCCTATCGGTTTGATAGTGAAGGAAGACGCGGAGTGCTACAGCATGCGAGGAGACAGGGACGCCCGTAGGGCCTCCAAAGCCGCTTCTCTACGCAGATGGCAGCAAGAGTGGGACAGCTCAACCAAGAGTAGGTGGACATATCGGCTCATACCTCGGGTCTCGAGTTGGTTAGATAGACCTCACGGAGAAGTGAACTTCGGCCTGACGCAACAACAGGCAGCCGCGACCGCTAGTCGCGTGCAACCGTAGTAGGCTCAAGAGGGATCAGCGAATAAACGTCGGTCTGGGAGAACATCCTTCGCCGGGGAGCTCTTCGTCGGAGTAGTCTAGATCCATCGTCGGGGACTAGACGAGTAGTACGTAAAACTGTTAGGATCGTCGGGGCGCCAGTGAACCGGAAGCTATCCTCCAACCGGAAGACCCAGGCATCCTCTCAGTCGGGCGTTGACGTGTATCGAAAGCGTCGGCTTCGGGAGAGCCTCCTTCGTCGGGGAACTCTCTGTCGGTGTAGGCTAGATCCTTCGGCGGGGGCTAGTCGAGTAGTCGCCACAACACCGATTCGAGTCGTCGAGGCGCCAGCGAACCGGAAGCCATGCTCCAATCTGAATCGCCGGACCGACCTCGGCACTCCTTCGGGTGTCCCGTGTGGTGTAAGAGAGGACTCGGTGTCGGGAGAATCTCCTTCGCCGGGGAACTCTCCGTCGGAGTAGTCTAGATCCTTTGTCGGGGACTAGATGAGTAGATTGTCGCGTGGTACCGTTAGGATCGTCTGAGCGCCAGTGAACCGGAAGTCACGCCCCAAACGGAATCATTGGATCCACTTAGGCATCCTTTCGGTCGGGTCGTAGATGTGTACCGCAAGCGTCGGATTGGGAGGACTCGTCGGGGAACCCTCCGTCGGTGTAGACTAGATCGAGTAGTTCCGCGACGTAGCATCAGTTTTGGGCCGTCGAGGCGCCAGTTAACCAGAAGTTACCCTCCAACCGGTATCACTGGACCGACCTCGTCATCCAACTGGTCGATCCCTCGAGAGCAGGATGTTGATCCCCATTCTGCATAAATCTGGAGAGGGTGCTGTGAGCCTTCCACCCCGAAGTAATACTAAGCGGAGGTCCGGGGAGGTAGGGTTGGAGATCCAAGGTGTTTTAGTGGGTAATTTTAATTAACAGTTGGGTAGTCCTGTGGGGTGGGTAGTTCACCTTATAAAAAAAAGGCCATAGGGATAGTGTTATGATCCGCAATTACGTGTCAAATCATTTAGTTCCAAACCATTTTCTGTGTCTCCACAAAGAATCAAGCAAAGAGTAATTGGATTTTCTCATATACATTAATTTGGTTTGGTTAAAATCGATTTTCAATCAGAATAAGTGTCGTCACTAATCCATGCGACGTTCAACCTCATGGGTGCCACGACTCGGTGCGGAACGTTAGCGCTGTAGAGAAGGGCACACAAGCATGTGGAGATTTACTTTGTGCGCCGTTCGCCAAACGAGAAGCAACCTTTTTCCTCGTGGAAATAATTGTCAACTGTGTTGAAAGTTGGAGATGGTAACCTTCGGTTTTTTTTCGGAATCCATAGCATTTTACAAAGATGTAATGAGATTGTACTCGAAATGGATAATTTATCATTAGAACAATGTACCAAAATAAATGTGCATTCATCAATCATCACCAATCGTCAATCAAGCTCGCGGGTATGTCTCTAATATTACCTTATACAAGTTTTTTTTTAATTTTTGATGGAAAAATAATATTGATTCTTTCAATGTTTACAATGTCGCCGGTTACTAAGATTTAACTAGTTTGTTTGAAAACAAGTTAATTAGGAATCAGAGCAGACGTGCCATTCGAGCCAATCTGTTCTGATTCATGAGATTTTAGTCATCAATAAGCTACTGTAACAAAAATTGTTGCTTGAGTGTTATTTGTAAACCGTCTACAAACAACTAATTTTAATTTGTTTTATTATTAAAATTTAAATTAAATTAAAATTCTATCTTTCATATTTTCAATTTCTATGCTTCTTTCAAAAGTTACTAAATCCACTGAAAGTAGAGTTGACTAAATATTCAAAATAAAATCGCAATGTAATTCATCATCCACTGACTTGTCATGCGAGCTACATTCTATGCTGGAATTTGCTCTTACATAACATATATTGCGGATGTTTGTAAGTTGCTCTACAATCCAAAAAAAAAAACGAATACATCCACTGCTCTGCTAGTAACCCACGTGGCACTCATATTTCCTGTGGATGTGGCTGCCAGGTAATTCACGCAACGCATCCTTAGATTATTGTTGGCGGTGCATTCCATTCCGGCATCTTGGCGTCCTCGCGAAACCACATAAACTCAACAACGATGCTCGCCTTTTCCATCAACCGCTGCCCCGTACAATATAAATGTATTGCGGTGAGTTCGCGTTTTTTATTGCTTTTGTGCAGCCGCTGCATCCAAAGGCTGACGATAGAAACGTACGGCAAATTTAATCATAAAGATTATGTAGTCCCGCACTTATATCTAGCAATTCCGTTCGTGTTTCGCTGACGGGACTCTTGCAGTCAGCCGCCGCAGATCTGCATTTGCATGTTATTGTTATTCCTGTGTTTGGGGTGGGTCTAGGGTTTGGAGAATTTTGTTTTTGATATTCGATTCCAGGAAGGTTACATTCATGGTAAGCTGGCATCCGGTCGGGTTTCTCACAGATGCAGATTGAATTACTGTGCATGTACAAGAAAAAAACGAAACCGTACAGACCGGTTGGTCTTACGGGAGTCTGAAATCCGATGCATGAAACATGAACTACTCTAGGAACGAGACTACTGCTTCATTCGGTTACAGTAGATCGCAAAACGCTTTGCTTTCATTCGTTCTGTTTCGAAGGTTTCATCAATCAAAACGATTGTTGATTGTGTTTTTTTTCGTCACGGAACTGAAGTTGGAATTGAATGAAACCTAATTCTATCATAAATTTAATTTAATCAAGAAAAAATACTGGTTTAGTTTTTTACGGTAGCTGATATTATCATTGCAAACTAAATGGAATTAAAAATCGGAAAACTAAGCACGATTCTGAGCCTTGCAATTTTGACCACTATGTTTGCAAATCGCTAAAAACATTGTTTGCCCTCTGTTTCGATCCTGCGCTCCACATGGCTTCCAACAATGTTTCCGCCATAGCTAATGGAAAATTCACGGCAGAATGATTTTTGGATTTCTGACTTAGCAGGCCAACCCTAGTCACTACGCTGGAAGTTACACGGTACCAGCAAATGAATGTCTTTTGAGATTTCAGCTGCTATCCGCCGTGCACTACTAGAATAAGAACAAAGCTGCGAGTGTGTCTGTATGACAGTACTCTAGCGAACTCGGGATTCTATATGCTAATATTCTTTAAAGCTTGTTTTAGAGTGTTTCCAATTTATGCAGCGTTTAAGGTCGAGCTTACTGTGGGGTGTAAGAAGAGTGCTCCATATCAGCAGCATATTCATTTTTGTTCAACCCGGCTGATGACGATTCTTGCATGTCATTTGTCTTCGGACTGGTGGCTGCTTTGGACGGACCTATCGAGCAGTAACTGCCTACACAGAAAAAAAACTGGAATTTTACTGGTGACAGAATTCTACAAACGATACAATTCACAACTACTTAATTTTTCAAATGACGTTATTATTCCACTCGCACAGAATTTTACACGCTCCGAGTGTAATTTGCACTCGGCTAGCCAGTGCCGCTGTATGGATTTATATGTATCAACTATTCTTTGAACAGATATGAACACTGTGGTTCAGTCAGGTAACCGATGTGCTTGTGATCTAATGTTTCTCGGTTCAAGTCGCGCTGCTGCTATCGATCTTTTGTTTTTTATTTCATTCGAATTCAAGCCATGTAATTTTCAAATCACACAATTTTACATGTTCTTGAATATAAATTTGTGTGAAATACGACGCTCCATTTATGTGCGTCTTATAAGATGTAAAATCACAAGATTTTTTCGAACTGTGTAGCAGTCGGCACATCCGAGAATCTCACATACTTTTCTACCACCCCATTTGCATTTCACCACAATGTATATTCATGATGCACTACCCAGGGTGGTTTTCCGATGAGATAAGGTTATCAGTTATCCGACTGGAATGTACTGTGGTGAAAAGTGTCGTCGGCATGGGGCATGGACTAGAAACACTGCTTTGTTAATTATAAAACTTTAAAACGGCGATGGAATGTAGATTGAATCCACGAAAAACTTCATGGTTACTGAAGTTCGGACATCTATATTGTACCAGAAATTTACAGTTGTCTGATGCAACATTTGATGCTATGTGTAATTCAAGGTATTTTGAAATAAAAACGTGCTTAATCCACCATGCAGTGAGATCAATTTTTTTTATCAATCAGTATGTTTGAATATCCTACGTTGTGTTTAGTTTTCATGAAATTATTTTAATGACCGTCGTATTAAATGAATATAAATATAATAAATATAAATATTAAAATTTTGAAACTGCAAAACGAATCGAAAACGTGTGTTTTGGCCTTCTTTCAGTTTTCTCTATTCCCGATACTTTTGGAACAAATAATTTCACTAGATTCTAAATTTTTCATAATCTTATCAGTCTGGCCATCTTTGAGGAATCGTAGTGCATGCTACATAAATTTTTTGGCTTCATCCGAGATCGAAAACCGAATACCGGTAAAACTGAAATAAGTTCATTTGGTCGTCGATTCTCAAAATCTGTGAACCCGATAAATTTATGTGAATTTTTTACACTAATCACCCTGTATCTCCTGAACCGGAAGTCGGAGCTGATTAAAAAATTAGCAGTTTTTATGGGACTTTAAGACCTTATATTTGAATGTTAGAAAAATCGAAATCGGCTCAGTCATCTACGAGCAAAATGAGTGACATTATTTTAATTCCATTACATATAAGGAGTGTATCGATAAGTAGTTAGCAACATTCAAACAGTTATTACTCTGAAATGGCTTAATTTTTTGCAGCGTGTTTTGCGGTGACAAGTTTGTTTACATGTCAAAAACAGCTGCGCAATCGATTGGTTTCGGTATGGTTTAACGTTTCAATGATGAGTCGAATTGATCCGGAAACGCGAAATAAAATTCTGCACACTTGGTGCTCAGAAAGTGGTGTCACGTACAACGTATCGAGAAGTTCGGTAAGACCCTTTCTTTGAAGGATTTGCCCCGATCCGGTGAGAAAACGGGTCCCAGCCAACCCGGCCGGGACTTAAAAGTGGTTGAGTACATCAGGAAAAACCCATCGGCGTCAACGGGGGATTTGGCCAAGCAGTTCAACACCGGCATCGGGATGATTCAACGGATCAAAGTTCGGAACTCCCTGAAAACGTTCAAGAAACAGAAGGTGCCGAAAAAGTCCCTGGTACAGCAAGTTCAGGCCAAAACAAGTGCGCGAAAACTGTATAACCGGATTCTACAGAATAAAGACGGATGCATCCTGATCGACGACGAAACCTACGCCAAGGAAGACTCTCGAGCGCTGCCCGGACCGCAATATTATACGAAATCGGTGAACCAGGACCTGGACGACGCTGACACCACGGTGGCGATAAAAAAGTTTGAGCAGAAGGTGTTGGTCTAGCAAGCAATTTGTACCTGTGGTTTGCGGTCGTCGATTTTCTTCACTAAGGGCACAATTAACGCCAAGGTGTACGAGGAAGAATGTTTGAAAACAGTGGTTGTCAAAAAATAATGTACAATTCGTGGAAAAGGACATCAACCCACCGAACTGCCCGGATCTTCGGCCAATTGAAAGGTATTGGGCAATTGTCAAGCGGCACTGTCGGAAGGAAAGTACAGTGTCCCAAAACATGCAGGATCTCAAAAAAAAACTGGATAGCTGCCACCAGGAAAGTTACAAAAGTAACTGTGCAGAATTTAATGAAGAATGTCAAGTCCAAAGTGCGAGCGTTTCACAGAAACTAGGATTTTCTTCAATATAATCAGTAAAATGCATAAAAATGTAATTTTTCTACAATATATCGAAAAATGATGTCAAAATATGTTTTTTTTTAATTATCAATGTTGCTAACTACTTTTCGATACACTCCTTACTATCCTATAGTTCCGGAACCAGAAGTTGGGTCTAAATGAAATTCAAAAACCTTATATGGGAGCATAGGACTGTTTATATGTGTCTAAGTGTGTAGAATAATTAATGATTTTTTTCACACACAAATTTGCTTATCTCGACGAACTTCTTCGAATGGTGTAAGGGTGTAAGAAGTTGTGTTTTTCCATCAATTATTGTTGCAAGTAGTATAAATCAATATAAATATGAAATTGTTATAAATTTTAAAATACTGCCATCGTTCACAGGCAAAATTTCGATTCTAGAAATGAGCAAAACGAGTCATGATTTGGGGAAAATAATATATTTTCATGTTATGATAATACACCATGATTAAAGTCCCATTTGGACTAATTTCGCCGAAATTTAAACGTAGCGCATTTGACGTTGTTGGGTATAACTTCAGGCGTGTTTCTGCTACGATGGTAAGTTTTGCAACATAAATTTAGTGAAAAGCACGACGAACTTCTTTTAATCACCCTCCGGACCTCGGAAAAATGTTCTAAAGTTTGAGCGAATTCTATACCTATTTTTATATTCATAAAAAAGATAAAAAAAATTAAGTTAAACTTTCAATTATTTCATGTTCATATATTATTCAATTCAGTTCGTCGAGTACGCAAAATATCGGTGTGTGTATGTGCGTAAGTCTGTATGTAACGTTTTTTTGCACTAACGGAGAAGGCTGGACCGATTTTCACAGACTCAGATTTAAATGAAAGGTCTTGTGGTCCTTCACAACATTTCTGAATTTCATTTGGACTTCCGGTTCTGGAATTAATTATAGGGTAAAGTATTTAAAACATTTTATTCCATCACTTAGAGGGGCGAAACAAAAAACGAAAAAAAAATCTAAACTGACCTCAAAACTACTCCATTCAATAGTCATTATCAGTAAACGACCAAACAAACTGATTTCGACTATCCTGGTTCCGACTATTTCTGATTCCGGAGGCACAGGAAATAGTGGTCATATTTCCTCAAATGGATCTCATTCACTTTTCTCAGTGATGGTTTGACCGATTTGCACGAAATTTAGGATTTAATGGAAATGGTCATGTGGTCTTGTACGAAATTCCTGAATTTCATCTGGATTCGACTTCTGGTTCCAGAATTATAGGGTATAGTGTGTAAAAACTTTATACCAGCATTTAAAGGGGCGAAACAAAAAACGTGAACATTTTTTAAATCGACCAAAAAACTTCTCCAATCGGTAGTCATTATCAGTAAACGGTAAATTAAACCAATTCGGGCAATTCTTTCAAGAATCGAAAAAATTTTTTTTGAAGAAAACCACAATATTACATATGATAGTATGATTGATATAAGAAATCAGTTTTAATTGCGTAACAGGAAGCCGGGTCTGGACAAATTTTACATCAACTCATGTGACCATAATTCATTTGTATCTATGTTTGTAAAAATCTGGGCTGCTTCTGATAAAATGGATCGATCTCCGGTTTGGAGGACACGATCACTTTTCCGGTAACTGTAACTAAGATTTGGCAGACTCGAAATCAGTGGATTTGGTCATCAACTAACCAGACCTGCCCACCTGATGAATTCTATGACATCCTCAAGCAGTTTGCTCGATTTTTCTGTTTCATGTATAAAACACGTTGTTGAAATTAATTTGTTTATCCTTATCAGCCTGTAATTCCAGAGATGTATCCGGATAAAATTCGACTGGGTTCTTTGGAATTGTACGATCGACCATCGACCCATCGACTGAAAAAGATGTGTTATGAACAGGTACAACCTACTCACACGAAACAATGCGCACTTCCCATGGATCGTTGATTTTCGGGTTCTCTTGTTAGTTGGATAGTAAATCCGAAATATTTGAATGTTATTTTGTTGTCAGTCGTTGTTTTTTTTTAAGAAGAATCTATACCTGCTAGATTAATCAGATCGTTTACTTCTGTTTACTGGGTAAGATATGTGCTAAAATATTAATTAACATTTAGATAACTCATTCTGCTCACACCTTTGTAGGGGCATAAGGTGGGACCATCATCATCATCATCATCATCATCATCATCAAGTAGAAGCGTCTAAAAATTTTATCTCTATTCTCGCGAATCCCTCAATGAGCATTCGTAAGTTTCGTCGATGATTCGATTTTGCTCTTCGTTGTCGCAAGTCAATCAATGTTTTCTAACTTAATGTTACTAAAGTAGTTTTTGTATATTGTTTGCAGCGTTTGCATAAGGTTTAATTGATGGAAAGTTAACATTCAAATCTCATATTAATAACGTCATCAAGAAGATTACTAAAAAGTACGGTATATTGTGACGTTTGAGAAATGACCCAACGATTCATAGTAAGATTCTACTGTATAAAACAGTCATTTCATCACATATTGACTTTTGCCCATCGATTCTGTTTCTTGCTAATAACACACAAATCTTGAGATTACCGCGACTGCAATCATGCGATTAATTCTAAAATGTAGTAGATGGCTTTCTCGTATACGAAGGATATGCAATCGATTTCTGACTATTGACTATTGGCCAGAAGGCGTCGTATACCATTGGAATCAGTGCATCGAGATCGTAAAATTTCTGTGTGTATGTGTGTGTTAGTTTGTAACAAAAATATACCTTTGATTTTCTTAGAGATGGTTGAATCGATTGAAATAACCCTTTCCATAGATCGCTATAGATTTTTATTCGGATCGGACTTCTAGTTCCGGATTTACAGGGTAAAGTGTGTTTAAAATTTCAAACCGTCATTTAGAGCGACGATGCAGAATAGGGAAAAATTATTTCTAATTTGCTCAAAACTGTTTAAATTTGTAGGTTATATTAGGTAACTTTGGCTATACCCGGTTCCCAGTTCCCTGTATAATAAGTACCGGAAACAGGGTTCAAAAACGTAACTCACTTCATTCTCTCAGAGACACCTGAACTGATTTCCACAAATTTTGAACTTGATCCAAATCGGACTCCCGGTTCCGGAGCTAGAGTGTGAAGAGTGCTTAAAATTGTAAACTTTTGCAATTGCAAAGCTCCGTCGCTTGGAGCAAAGCTGCAAAAAAGGGGAAATTCTTCTTAATTTAACATACTTGCTTACAAATTGAGAAGGTTATGTTAGTTTATACCCAAATGAACTTTTTAGTTTTTTTCAAGTATCAAATAAATGTTTGTAGAAGAATCATCTAATGATATCATTATTCCACCAGTTGGATTTAAACAGGTTTCTGAAGAAAGCAAAACTCACAAAAGTAAACAAATCGAGTTGATGTCTCAATTTTTTTCTCTGAAGTACCGTAAACGTTGGTAAATACCTTCAAAACGGAGCCCACCTAATTTCCAAAGAAGGAAACAGATTTTTTCAAACTTAAATTGAAATGAAAGGTCTTATGGTTCCATAGGACTATGGGTTGCAAGAATGACGGAATGTAGTGTGCTCAAAAGATCAATCCGTCATTTCGAACGAGGACCTCGAAAACGTGGGAATTCCTCTAATTAAGGTTAAAGACTGTTTCAATTTGTAGTATTAGAGTATTGTAGTAGAGTAATTCAGTAGTCATCTTAAAACTAATACAGAATTCGCTCAAGTAGTTTGGCATGATTGTTCTCTGCTCGTTTAAAAAAACCTATAACTTAAATGAAAGCATGCCGTATTTTGGAAAGTGAAGGCTTGATATCATATCAAATAACATCGAAATCTGAATTTTCTGTCTAATTTGATGTCAAATCCAGTTAAATTAGATTAGAAACTACTGATCTGAGATAGTAAAATGTGTGTTCCAGTAAAACTTCGATTCGTTAGAAAACAGTACTTTTCACGTAGTCGTAATTTTTGTAGACGTAAAATATGTTAAAAATTTTCTGAATATTTTACTACTTGATAATGAGAATAAGCTACGCCTATTGATAGGACGCTAACATGGGATCAATTTAGGATTGCAGCAATTCTATTTTCTAGCATGAAGAATGTGTCAAGAATGTGGAAAGAGACCAAAACCTATCTCTCTACCTAATGCATTTAGGTGAATTCACCAAACGAAACATGATCATCTCTATTTTCTCAGAGTCTGATTGAAATTCTTTCTTATGATTGACTTGATTATTGTCCTAAACGTGCTGTGAATAACAAACATCCAAAATTAGGATACAATCGAAATTCATCCGGTTGCCTTTTCTTCGTCAATCTCAACAATGAATGAATGAATACCGTTGAGAGCCAATAGCTCACCACTTAAATATCACTCACAAATACAATTCCCACCCGATGAGCGGTGGATATCAATGGAAAGCCTCTGATAATCCTCCAAATACCGCAAAAGTTAGTCTTCGGTGAATTTACTCACGCCTCCGTTTTATCATACCCTCGTTAAACTCCAATCAATTTCCAGCCGGCAATTTGATTCGAATCTTCCGAACCCCCAACAATCATAAATCTGAGCCACGTCCGAGCAGACATCCGAAGAGAAATGTCAGTTCCCGCAGGTTCCCTCATTTCCAGTTAATCAGTAAGTGAAGTTGAAAAATTATGTCGATCGTCATCAGACCACACCGGTCAAAATAAAAAAAGAGAAGAGGAGGAGCTGGAGGAGGTATGGAGTATGGGGATGGGGAAAAAGTCAACGTTTTCATTCGGGTGTAGGTTCGCATTTTCACATGTCACAGTCGACTGGTATGTGAACACGTCTCCAAATATTTTTTTTATGTTTCAAGGGAGGTTAGTGATTGATGGTTATTATCCTCGCCATACCCTTTCGTCCGTTTTTTTTATCGATATATAAACTTCCCTCTCGTAAATATACCGCTGGAATTTCCAGATTGAAATTTCATTTCAGCATATTTTTGCTTCACATTATGTCATAACTTAGGCTTTGCAAAAAAATGGCATTCCTGGAAACAAATTGACAATCAATACACAACGCGCTGTGAATTTTTTTTTTGTCTAATGATCGAAATCATTCTTTCCACGGATTCCTTTACGGAATATCAACCCTTCTGTTTGCAAATTTATGCCGGATAGCCAATACAGGCTCTACTAATGAACCCTAATAAATGGTGTCAAATCCAAACTCGGATTCTGTTAGCGAGAGTCCCGTGTGAGTGTGTATCCTGGCTTGGATTGTTATTTCTTCTGGTCATTTCCATTTGCGAACTATATATCTCTCATCCAAAATGATTGACCGTAGCTATGTCCGAGTACGTCCCCATAATTGAGGGAAATAAATTTTCCATCCTTTGTGCTTCGGTGTCCTTTTGATTGTTTGGGTCGATCCCGGGTGCAAACCGAGTCATTTTTTTTCGCATTGGCAAGCGCCAACCTCCGAACTGTAGTAAATCCGTGTGCATTCAGTTGAATTGCACGAGTCGATGGCATCATTACGAGGTTGGTAACATAAACCCATCAACGCGTGACGGTTCCGTGATCGTAAAGATTGTGACCGTAATTTACAACCGTCGGATGGTGGCCACCAGCAGCATGAATGGGAAAACCACTTCGTTATTCATCGAGTAAAACTGTAGTCCTGGCATGTATTATTTGCACATTTTTCCCAATTATCCTTCCTATTTTTAACCGTGCAATTTCGTCCCTACCAAGGTTCGAGCCCAGAGCTTCTTGGTTGCAAAGGGAAGTGAAATTATAAATTAACATTTTGAACAATCAATTAAAGTGTTTTAAATGCTGTTCAGACTCAATAATAGTAATATTTTATAAAATGATATTATGTAGTTTTCAATAACAAAACAAATATTTTTATCGGGAGAACCACAAATTGAATCAATTTTTGAATAATATGAGTAATATGAGGCCACAGAGACTGACCATAGATCCACATCGACCGTGCAGAGTTTACATAAGGAGTGTATCGAAAATAAGCTATCTACATACATTTGTGCTGTACGTAAGTATTTGAGATTATTTTTTTCTGCTCAGATCACAGAAAGCTGTGCGTTTGGCTGTCAGCATTCGTTTGTTTACTTGTTTGTGCGGTTGTAATTCTGTGTTTTAGAAATGTCGCGTATTGAAAAGAAAGTGAAAATTAAGGTTCTGGATACATGGCAAAGTGAGAAGGGTACTACTATGTGAAAATTGGCAGAGTGGTTTGGAATTCATCATGCCAGTGTTAAAACCATCATTAATAAGTTTGAGGAACACTATTCTTTGGATGAGCTACCAGAAAGAGGCTGTAAACCCGGTTCTTCCAACCCGAAACTTGATCAGAAAGTGGTATCTCTAATCATGAAGAACAAAACAATGTCAATACGTGCATTGGCCAATGAAGCAGGAACGAGTGTCGGAATGATCCAGCGTATCAAGAGGCGAAATCACCTAAAGACATACAAAAAGCAGAAAATCTCGAAACAAAGTGTAGAACAGAAGAAGCGAGCAGCAACAAGGGCCCGGAAATTGTATTCGAGTCTTGCAGTGTCCGGATGCATGCGTTTTGATGGACGATGAGACTTTTGTAAAGGAGTACTTAAAAACCCTTCCAGGTCCACAATACTTTACTGTCGTCGTTGGAGAGGATGTGAGCGATGCGGACAGGTCGAATCAAGTGGAGAAATTCGGTCAAAAGGTACTTATATGGCAAGCAATATGTTCGTGTGGTTTGAAATCAACCATTTTTTACATTACCGGAACTATAAATGCAGAAATCTATCGATCTGAGTGTCTCTAGAAGAGATTGCTGCCTTTATATAAGAAGCATAGTACACCTCCACTGTTTTGGCCGGATTTAGCGTCGGCTCACTATGCCAAAACCACTCTCAATAGGCTTGCGGAAAAGGGTATAAAATTGGTTAAGAAAAATATCAATTCACAAAATTTCCCTCAGCTTCGACCCATCGAACGTTACTGGGCAATCGTGATGAGGGTCTTCAAGAAGACTGATAAGGAAGCTGGAAACATGCAGAAGTTAAAAAAAATTTAGGCCCAAGCGTCCAAAAAATGCGATGCAACACTTGTCCGGAACTTGATGAAGAGCGTTCGATCAAAAGTTCGAAAATTCGTGAAAAAATAACTTAAATTTCATCCGGTTTTCATTATGCTCAAGTTTAACCTTGTACAATGAAGGATTAAATTTGAGTTTGAATAAAATATCGTTTTTTATCATAATTTGTGGATAGCTTATTTTCGATACACTCCTTAGACATAGCTCTCATTTTTCTAGTCAGATCTAAGCTTCGTACCGTACCTTTCATGCGGCTCTCAATATTCCCTATTTCTGACCAGTCTATGAAACAATATTTTCTACTCAAAAAGTTAGTTAGTAATCCAAATGAAGAAATGCAAGAACATGGAGGAGAGTTATCATCACTGCACTATGGTTCGAAGCGGGAAATTAGCGTGACAAAAATATTTTCACTATTAAATATTAGTTTTTTGTAGTTGGTGTCTTCACAAAAGTTGTTTTTTAATCAAATGGCGCTCCTCTTGATGAAAAAAGTTGCTAGGGTGGTCCTTATTTAGATTGAAATCTGAAATCGAACTTTCTTAATTAAACTCAAAAATAATGTTGATGTTCAATAAAGTTGTAGGAAATTTTATTTTGAGCAACTTTGCTGAAAAGGCACCTTTCTAGTTTTTCATTTGATCGAGTTACATCGATTTTCCCGAGCAAAAGTAGGGTGGAACCTGGAAAATCTGTTTTTTTTTGTTCTAATTTTTTTGTGAAACTTAACATGGGAAAATTGTCTTCAGAAAAAGTATTGAACTAATTATTTCGCAAAATTTTGCTAAACAAAGCTTGTTCATATCAGCTACAAGTAAAAAGTTATGATTGTTTTTTTATCAAAAACTAGCTTCAAATATCAATATTCATTAGATACATGATCGATGAAAATGTATGTATGTGGTTCCTGAAAGGTCATAATATAAGTATAAATTTAAAAAAAATTTGGAAGGGTGTTTTTCAAATTAGTCTTGAAAATACCTTTAAAAAACTTTAAAATATAACTCTGAAACGCCTTAACGTATCAACATACTTCCTTTAGCAAAATTTTAGTATCAAATTAGTTCTACAAGTGTTGCATACATTGTCCATTCGAGAAATAAGACACACAAAACCTACAGCCGAAAATAGATTGCAGAACAATTTCAAGGTTAAAAAAATAACACCCTTCCAATTTTCCAGGAATCGCATAGGATTCATTTTTATCTATCTGAGTTTTTTTGAGTTTAATTAGGAAAGTCAGATTTCATATTTCAATCTAAATAAATACCACCCTAGTAATTTTTTCATCAAAAGGAGCGCCAGTTGATTACAAACAATTTCCCACTGTGCACTGGGAGTACGATGCGGTATCTAAGAGCTGCTCTCAAAAAAGTCTAATTTCAATCTGTTGTTTGATACGTATAGTTTAAAATTTGGTCGAAACAGTTATTTTGAGTGATAGTGCGGGTGTGGCAAGTGTGTTTTTAGTAGTGAGAGTACGATTTATGCTCCAGCGGCGGAAACTGAGAATTTATCGCCCCAAAATTCAATGATATTAACCGATCAAAGCGCCGTCTGCATATCATTGTCATTCAAGCTGAAATCTAGAATTAGTATGCAGCAAACCCATTCGCGAGTTTTTTTTTCAAAATAAAATTTTTATTACATTTTTGTTATTTAAAAAGTTTTTTTTTTGCTGTTGGATCTCGTTGTCACCCTTTTTCTAGGGGGAGATGAGTTTCCATTTCCATCCAACGAGGATCGGGGGTCACTTCGTCTGCGACTTATCTCATCATCCATTGCTTCATCGTCGGTGTTGTGTGTGATATCCGTTTTCTTTTCGTTGTCCTTGTTGATCGTAGTCTTGGGCTCGTTGAGAGTTACTGTAGATGCGCCTTGTTGTACATTGGTTGCAGTTGCTGGTTGGTTGGAAGGTAAGTTGTTAACTCCAGCTGGTGTACTTTGTTCTATAGGAGATACTGCTGGTTTCGTTGAAGGGGGTGCTTCATTGTTGTTGGCGACTGTCACAGGTGTACTGAGGTTGCTTGGGGTTGGTGTGAAGGGGAGCGGGTCATATCGCCGAAAGCCATTTCGCCGAAAGTCGTTTCGCCGAATGCCATTTCGCCGAAAGTCGTTTCGCCGAATAGGTCGTTTCGCCGAATAGGTCATTTCGCCGAATAGGTCATTTCGCCGAAAGGGTCATTTCGCCGAAAGGGTCATTTCGCCGAAAGGGTCATATATCATGCATGTTATGTCTTCTATATAACTGATGTGGCGCAGCCACATAACCGAGCAGACGCCAGCTGAGTCGGCCGCCGACCCGCCGTCGGAAGCGGCGGCCTCTTGCATACAAACCTGTAACCGCCTCGTTTGCCCGGTCTACTCAAAGCTAGGTTTCTTTGCTTTAGTTAGGTCCGAACGAGCGGTAGCGAGGTCGGACAGCACATGAACCAAAACGATGTGGCGTAGCCGCATTAGATATTTTTTCATTTTCACTTAACAAACGGAAAATACCACCTACATTTGCCTGGTAGATACACCTATGCAATTGTTTTGATGCTTAGTAGCTAATAGTCAACAAGTTTTCTTTGGAACTACAATGGTAGGTCAACAAAAAAGGGCGTTAACGCTATCATCTTTCGTTTGTCTTTAATTTAAATCAATTATAATTACGATTTCAAGACGTTTTCAGGATTCGGCGAAATGACCCTTTCGGCGAAATGGCTTTCGGCGAAATGGCAATCGGCGAAATGGCATTCGGCGAAGTGACCCATTTGGCGAAATGTCATTCGGCGAAATAACCCTTTCGGCGAAATGGATTTCGGCGAAACGGCTTTCGGCGAAATGGCTTTCGGCGAAATGACCCTGATCCGGTGTGAAGAAATCACCGTTGCCCTTTGGTGTAGTTGTCTCCTTGTCCGGTTTATCACATGACTTACCGTAGTGAACAGATTTTTGGCAATATTGACATGTGGCCATCTGATTGTCATAGGTAACAAGTGATTTGCACGGAATTCTTGTATCCTGACCGAAAGTTACATAAGAATGTTTAGGCCTCTTCAAGCGCATGCGTAACAAACGTACGCCATTTAGAATACCGGGGAAAAAGTTCTTCCACTTTTCTTTTTCGATAGAGAGAATCTCTCCGTATTGGAACATAGTTTTGCGAATATAAGGATCGGTGACGCTTGAGGGAAGATCATGCACACGCACTTCTACAGCACTATCTTCCATATATTCTGGAATGTTGCACTTAATGTTTTCGTGCTCCACATAGTGCGCATTGTTATTTTCTTTAGCGAATTGAATTGCATCACATTATTTCTAGAACTGGATATTAACAACATTATTTGTCTTATTGCATTGAAGTAAATGTACAAGTTTAATGTTAAGATGCATTTGCTCCTTAAGCAAACCTTCAAGTTCTCCTATCGAAGGTCGAATTTTGCACTGCCTGAAGTCAACAACAATTGTATTCTTTCGTGTCGGCGGTAGCTTTTGTTCGTTTGGTTCACTCATTTCGAGGTCGTTCTATTGTTCACTACACAATACTGTACTTGGTTTCTTCCGTCCCGAACGTAAGCGGTTTTGTTATATCGACTGACTTGGATGAGATGTGAAAGCGAACTGATTCTCGAGTGTTTATTTTATTTTATCCTTTCAGTAGTCGTGTTTCATCTTGCGTGGTTAACAGCAATGCGAATAGGAGAAAAAGGATACTGGTAAGATCGTTCCTTAGAGATAGTTATATTTTTCTTACTCATAATATCTTAGAATTCATTTCTTTCTTCTGATCATGCCTATATGAGCCTGCCTAGGCTAACTTTTCCGTTCTAAATTTATAACTGATTCAATCTAGAATACCTATCTGTCTTTTCATTTTATATCTTTCGTCTCTCTCAGTTAATGCTTGCCGAAAAGAACCAATCAAAATCGATATAGTAAAATCAGCTTTTGTTGAGATCATATTGTATACCAAAACATATCCAGATCTCTTTCCCTCCCTCTAACAAATCTCCTATCCCGTGATTCTCGTGAAGATACAGTGGTACCCGCGGTCACTAGAAACAACGAATATCGGACTAACTTCTTTCCTTTACCACAGTAGCACATCCTTTGGTCGTAGCTGGCGTCGTTATTGATCATTTATTGAAAAATTGAAAAAAAGGAGTGAGTTGGTATGTACAGTGAAAATGATTTGCTTCTTCCGATCTCCATTTTCTTGGTTCATTGTACGTTTCCACTCATTCGGTCAATCACGAAGCGCAATTACAGGCGATCTACTTCAGCTCAGCTCATATTAGTTGATGGTTGAATGAACCGAATTTCACAATGCCGATATCCAGCTTTTGGTTCCGGAAGTACCGGCAATAGTAATCAAATGTAGTAAAATGTAGCTCACTTCACTTTCCACACGTGATTGAGTAAATTTTCACTAACACTTTAAATTCAAATGAAATGTACATCAATATAGTAGTATTATGCAACAGAAGTATTCAAAACGGTTTTCTAAACTTTTTCAAAATGTAGTATTTCGAGAAATTTCTGCTGTAATATATATATGAGAACTTGAAGATGAGAAAGGCATTATTACACCACTAGATGGATTGAAACAGGTTTTACATGTATTTCTACTAATAATCATTCTCTTTTGAATACATTTTCAAAGGTCATTGTCAATTGGGCTTTATCAGTAAAATCGCCAAGGATTTTAGAGATCCTCACTGCTTGAAAGCTTTGTATTGTTCACTTGTCCGGCCTATTCTAGAGAATGTTTCAGTAGTTTGGATTCCTTATCAAGTTTCGTGGAGCATACGCATTGAAAGAGTTCAAAAACGATTCGTTCGTCTGGCATTACGAAACTTACCTTGGCAAAATCCTGCTAATCTGCCCCCATATCAGGATAGATGTCAACTATTAGGAATCGATACGCTTCATGGGCGCCGAAAATTCCAACAAGCATTATTAATTGCAAAACTCATCAATGGGGAAATTGATGCTCCTGAATTACACTCTGAAGTAAATTTTCGGATACCGAATAGGACACTGCGGAATACATCACTGCTTCAGCAGAGATTTCACTGGACTCGTTTTGGCTTTAATGAACCGATTACTGCTTCCATTCGAACTTTCACCGCTGTTGAGGATCTTTTCGAGTTTGGTGAATCATCTAGTCATTTCGCGAAAAAACTGAAACGATCCACTGTGATTTGAATTTTTAAGATATTTTATTAGTGACATTTGTGATACTAGCTTTAAGTTACATTGTGTTTCATTACTTTCGTTTATGTTTTTGAAAAGATAGTGGTTTTTGCGCCCGTTTGAGAATGACAAACGAACAGTTCAACTCAAATTGGTTTTTTCCCACTCTAATTGTCCATTTAGATCTTGTATCCGATGGACACAATAATAGTAAATAAATAAATAAATAAAGAATTTGATTACTTACATTCCAATAGAATAGAGAACTATCATTCTTTAATGAAGAACTCCAGTTCACTTATTCTTCGAGTAGAACTAGTTATTTTGGACCGTACTCAAACGGACTGTCCATCTTTCATTTTCTCAAATTTATTGCCATCAGAGGATTGCATTTATTTGCTCTTTGAATGATTTTACCACACGGAATACGGTCAATTGGTTGATTCCTGGTACGCGATCTTCCTATGAGGCTAGTATGGATTTTCCAGGACCGCTGTATAATTTTGACAGATTGTGATGAATGATGATGCACAAGTTGCACATTACACTCTAACCTAGATTTACTCAAAATTTCAGAAAATGTAATCAATAAAATGAAAAGTTATATATGTTATACGGAGATGGTCCATGAAACAACGGAATGCAAAATAAGCCATTGGATTTGTAATGTTTTAAGTTCGGGAATCATGTGTGGCCCATCACATATCATTAACCAAATATGTATTGATATACAATATGGATCACTCTTGCCATTCACGAAGGACATCACAGTAAAGTGCGGTGGCAAAAAAGTTTACTAATACTAGTGCACATATGACAGCTTTCCCAATCAGTACACTGAACCAAACAGCCCCCTATATATGAAATATTTCTCGATATACTGATACTAACTCGGAGGAGAAATGTGTTATAGAAAAATTCCTTTTTATATAAATGTGTAAACGCAGAACTAAACAAATTAATCTTAATGCTAGTTTCAGAATTTTGCCAACATTTCCGAATTTAGTGTTACAATTTCTTGATTTGAATAAATTATCCATTTGTATTCATGTTTACTGTGCTAATGATTACAGTTCCAGTGTTATAAAAACACAATATCAGGTTGTTCAATAAATTAATAAATGCTTCAAAACAAACCAATGTAGTATATAAATAAACCGTAATTCGTAATTCGATCAACGAGAGCTATTAAATGAAGTACCCAGGTAACCAGTGAGCACTAATAATGGCATTAAAATAGTCTTTTATGAGCACCAAAAATGCTTATATCTCTATATCTGCAATCTGAAAGCTCATCTGTTGTAAATCAATCAGAATTCAGCTTTTAGAATGCACACCAGCCATAAATAAGCATTGTTTATGAATAACCGTATAGTTTGCCAAAGTCGGCCTTAATTCAGTCTCAAGTGCGATTGAAACGCCAATTAGCGATCATTTGCTGTCATAATGCGGCATTAGTATGTGCTTATTGGTTCCCGGGTAATGGGATGGACATGGGATTTATGATTTTTTGATGTTTCGCCTATACTGTAAAATCTATAAAAGATACAAAAATCCTCTGAGATTGATGACAACGACGACAATGTTTCTATGTTCAGCGATTATACAGAAGTAATTCTTACATTTACTTACATTGTAACATTGCATTTCTCAAATTTTAAAATATCGATTGCCTTTTTAGAATGAAACATATTTCCCTTCCGGTTATCTTACCGAATTGAAACAAAAATTTCATGCAAAAGTTGCAACTAAGTCCGAGAGAACGAGAATTTTAACTGTTTTGCCAAAAAACTGGAGTATTCGTAAGATAGCGTAAGATATGATGAACTTATCAAGATATTTTGCTACGGAAGTAGGGAATCTCGTGGGAAAAAAAGAATTATTGCGATTCCGGGAACCAGAAGTAGAAACAAATTTTTGATGCCTGTATATTGAAAATCATGAATATTCATATTTTACAGAAACTACAATTGTCTTCTGAAATGATGATTAAAGTCAAACAATTTTACGCGGTGCACACAAAACATCATTTGCTTGCAAAAAATCGAATTCCTCTAGAAGAGAAGAAGAAATTCGACGCAACGAATGTTTTTGATTTTTGAATTCAGTTTCACACCACGATCTGAATTGAAACGTTTCTAACAATAAACTGTCAAAGTTACGATTCGATCAGTGGTGCGACATGTGTCAACAAGTTAAGCCCGTATCCTAACGAGTTGCACTGCGGTACGCTCCGCGCGTGCAGGTCGTGATTTCAAAAATTTACTGCTCCGAAGGCATTAATATTTCCACTCTGGAACTTTACCAAGATTAAGTTAAACCCCTAAGTCTTTTTTTAAACTAAAAAAAGAAAAAAAATAGGCCCAAGTTTGAAAATTTTTTCTATGCGTATTGTTTTTTAACTTTTTTCTTTAAAGGTTGTTTTATGGAATCGCTTATTTGGAAGTTAAGGAAAAGACGCACATTTCATGTCTTGGGCGATTTTTTGTATCTTTATTAGATTCTACAGTATAGGCTTTTGGAAAAGGCTCTTTTTGTAAGTGCGAAGCTTCAAAAAATCATATCCTAAAAATTCCACGTACCACATTGAAATAAAAAATACGTGTCGAATATTGTCGAGCTCTTTACCAAAAAAATAGTTGAATAAAAAAATATTGGGTGGCTGATTTTGCGTGGATGTACTTTTAATTCATAGACAATTTATGAAAATGATAATTTTCTATTACATTTTAACTTTCACTGAGAAAAAAGTTAATATTCAGTTAGTTTAAATGCAATGTCATGAACGCAATGAAAACAATATCGCATCCAAAATAACTTGTAATACACAGTTCATTTCAGTTTCTTTTTGTATATCAGAAGTGATCTGCCAAAGATCGCCTTCACAGACTTCGTGAAGATAAGTGTTTCAGCACTATTCATAACATTCATGAGCAAAGTTGAATACTACTTTATAACTCTAGAAAATTAAGATGATAGGTCTAAAAAAGCGTGATTCTACATTATTTATAGGCGATATTTACTTTTGTCACTAAAATATGAAAAAGTTCACACCTCCTTGTGGGCATCATGCTCAATTATTTTTGACATTTCTCTTCTGGGTGCACGCTAAACGCAAACTATCAAACACGATTGAACTAATAGCCTTTTTCGTCACGAGATGGTGTTACTGTGGTGTCTTTTTCGATTTGTATTGGATTCGTTAAAGTGATCCATATTGATATAAAATATATTTGATTAAACCCAAATAAAAATCTGCTAAAAAGTCAGTGAGATTTGAGCTAGGTTAAACTAATGCACATACTCTCGCTCATGTCCACTTACATTTGGTTTCAGATTCGCAAGAACGAAGTATTTTAAAGTAAAATCACTGACGTAATCAGTGCAACGATGATGATGGTACGATAATCGTTATACAATTTCAATAAAACACGATAGTTATTATTTGCGTAAATATTCCCCAAACTGTCGTTACTGTTCCGTTCAAGCTCGGAAGGAAGTCCCGTTTCCTCCCTCACTTCCCGAAGGCAGTCATTGAAATTATGGAATGTACGACAGCAGATAAAACTTGTCTTAGTGCATGAGTCGCCGAAGTGGGCACGCGTTTGTGCGTGCTTGGTGTGAAAATGGGAAAAGTTTTCCAAGCAGCTAAGTTATTACTTTAAGTGACAGTTCGGCTGGTCTTGGCTTAACCAGCACGGCGAACTTCTATTGAGCGATACCGACGCGGGATGAAGTCGATATGATGGAACTACTCTTCCCAGCTGAAATTCGGGTGTAATGATTTCGGTTCCCTGGTTTGTAGCCTTGGATTAAATTTCGAGCATTATAATAACATGGCAAACTATTAAAAACAGCTGTAGCGAATAAATAATCACTGGAAGTTTTTGATATTTCAACGTTTGCACTTTACTTAGAGGACTATTTGGTGCACAAGTGGCAAGTTTAAAACCTAGTTATCCTGGTTCTAGGAACAAGTGAATGTATGACATTCCTGCTTGTCAATACCAATCACGTATTGGAACGATAAGTACATTATCGTAGGTTCGTGGGAAAGGAAAAGCTTGTTCTGGCTTTTAATGACTCGCCACGCTCTAATTATAGTTGTGTCCTGTTTCAGAATCTGTACCGTTCCCAAATCGATCGTCAGAACTTTTGCCCAAAGCAACAGAAACAAAAAAAAATCCCCGTCCAAGTTTGAGCCTAGTTTTGATTGAGGTAAAATTGAATTGCACGACTTTCTGACATTCGTTTTGCTTGGTTTGACGAAGGGGACGGTTTATTGCCCAAACCGGAAGCCACATTAGCAATCGTAAATCAATTTGCGAGGCAATCGTGGACCAGGAAGAGAAAGAATGGAAACAATCAAATGTCGATAAATGCGCTCACAAACGCTATGACAAACGTTTTCTGCCTGTGAATGGCCTCCTGCGATTCGGAACGCAGTCTGTCGATGAATGAAATTTTACGTCATGGGGAGAGATTTGCGAAAGTTCTGCGTCTGCGATGGTTCCGTTTGCAACTGTTGGATTAGAATTTCGCCGGATGGGGACTGAGCCGTACGGTTGATTTATTACTTTTGGTGTTGAAGGCACTCGCCAGCCATTGCATTGGCAAAGTGCTCTCGAAAGGAACAGTAGCACTGTTGTATTGTTTTTCTTATGAGCGAAAGTTTGATTTTGATTGTAGCGGAAAGTTTCGATCCCCGATGAATTCTTCATCTAACGAATAATACAAATTTTATCAATCACTGTCACAATGTTCATTAAATTCTAAAACCGCCTCCGATGAATCAGCTCTTGCGCTACAGCTTTGTAATTGTTCTTAGGAATCCAGCAGAATCCAAAAAACCAGACCAAACTTGAAATCAACTTTCTTTTGGTCTGCTTTAAAAAAATGCAAGAATGCTTTGAGTGCTACACAAATGAATAAAACTTTCTTTGCTGTAAACTTTGTGCGACCGAAAGTTAAGCATCATAGTTAGTTGAAAATTCTATAGAACCGAAACTTTGTATGGTTGCTGAAAGTTTCCTCGGTGCAGTTGGAATCCGTTTTCACGGCGGGGGTCTAACGTCAGCAAACTTCACTGAAAACGGCTTACTGAAACGAAAAACGAAACTTCGAACCAACGCAACAGTATTAAAACATATCAAATAGCATAACGTGAGGTCGAGCATTATTATTGCACTGATTCATGTTACAACCCGCCGGACGAAAGAAGGATCCAATCTGATCCAAGCTGAAGCTGAAGCAGCACAAGCTTAATAAAATAAACTCAAGGAAGATTTTCCCGAGGCGATGTAACAACATCAGACCGTGCCGTGAACCAGTGAATTTGTTTAGTTTCTCACTACAAACACACACACACACACACACACACCACACCAGTGGGGAAACATACGTTACGAAGTAGGTTACGCATGGTTACCATTGCGGTATGATCGATTTATTCAGTTGATAACATTTCACAGACTTGTTGACTTACTCCCTGTAGCGGTGGTCTGGTCGTGACAGGGTTTTTTCTTGAAGCACAACAGCACTACAAGTGGTTTGCAACTACATATATTTCTTTATTTTCAACTTTGCTATTCCACTGAAAAGAAACCAATGGAAACAGTGTGATATGCTCTAGAGAAAGTTTTCAAGAACGTAAGCAGTATAGGAAAACGCAATTATGTATAATCGCACTTTCCAATTGTTCTCCGAGCATTTTCTATAGATAATCTTACTTCGAGTGCCTCTATCGCCTTTCACTTCCTGAGGTACCGTGTTATTTATAAAAAAAATGATATATGTTTAGGTGCTGGAGTAATGGTGCCTTTTTCATTAACATATCACGAGAAATCGATGCAAGCTTCATATTGGACATTCCGAATAACTGTTTCTGGAACCGGAAGTCGGAGACTGTCGCAGTCGCGGCCATCAACTGACCAGGCCTACAAATTCAAATGGTTTTATATGTTTACGTTTCGTCTTGAACTCACCATTGCGTCAGCAGATTATGTTGCACTGCTGACGCAAACCCCCGGATCAATTTTTCTTGTTTACCACGCCGTTCTCACAACTTTCCCTAACAAAGACGACAATTTCGTATACATAAGATCACTTTGCGTTTCGCACAGCATAGACGCGACTATTTAAACTGAGACTCTCCACGCAATAAAAAAAATTCGTCATCTAACACTCGATGTGGATAGACGAATAACCTACTACGACTAATTTCGATTTTGTTTTATTTTTTATTCGCAGTTGTCTACCTACCCAAGCTATGGGTAAAAACCGCCATAGATCCGAGAAGGATCCAAAGGATGCTAAGCGTCTGAAGCCAAGTGATGTACAGGTAAACGACCGTTTGCTGAGTAAAAACCAATATGCTGATCTGCCAGTAGATGTCGAAGAGGAACTGCAGAAGAAGGAAAAAATGCCGCCTTTCTACCTGGAGGGCTTCCCACCAACTCTACGCTCGGATTTCAACACACTGATCAGCAAAGGACTACAGGCAACAATCCGTTTATGTACTGAAGGCTACAAAATAACTGTTCCGGCTTTGAACCACTACAAAGGAGTGGAATGCTATCTGAAGCAGACAAAAGCGGAATACTTCACACACGATATTGCCGCCAACAAACCTATGAAGGTTGTACTTCGAGGACTACCCGACATGATGGAAGCCGAACTAAAGCAGGCACTGTCGGAGGCTGGACTAAAGCCTTTGATGGTATTTAAAATGAAGCGACATAATACGGGCAAAAAGTTTAGAGATCAACTGTACCTGATTCATCTGGAGAAGGGCTCCATCACCATGAGTCAACTGAAAACGATTAAATCATTATTTCACATAATCATCGAATGGCAAAAGTATAAACCGGTACATCGGGATGTCACACAGTGCACGAACTGTTTGAATTACGGCCATGGAGCGAGGAATTGCCACATGAAAAGTCGGTGCGGGAAATGTGCCGAACCACACAATACCAACGATTGCCTACTAGATGATATCGCTGTAAAATGTGTGAACTGTGATGGCGACCATCCATCTACTAGCAAATCGTGTCCCAAACGTGCTGAGTTCACAAAAATTCGACAACAGGCGTCCCGCAAACAATCAACGCGCAAGAATGTTCCACAGAAGGATGAAGTTAATTTCCCACGGCTCCCACCGAAGAGGGATATTCCGAATTTGCCGCCACTTCCTCGCAGCAACCCAAAAGATTCAACCGCTGGATCACAAAAAGAATCTTCTTCAAAAATCCCTCCTGGATGGGGCAATAATCAACCACAAGCAAAGGATGACTCTGGTGATTTATTCTCTGCTGAACAACTGATCGTCATTTTTGAAACAATGACAACAAAACTTCGAAACTGCAAAACGCGGTTAGATCAAATCAACGCCTTAGGCAAATTCATCATCGAATATGCAATATAATGAGTTGGTTATATTAAATTGGAATGCTTGCTCACTCAGGAGCAAAACTGCTGAATTGTCCGACTTTCTTCAAGAGATGCCGATATTGCTATTTTAACTGAAACTCATCTTAAACCTGAAATTTCTATTTTTATTTCCAATTACAGGATTCACAGGCTCGACAGGGCAACTACCAGAGGAGGGGGAGTTGCCATTGCCATTAAACGATCCATTCAGCACAGGCTTCTGTCAGCCTTTAAATTGCAACTCATAGAAGCCATCGGAATTGAGATTACAACGACGATTGGACCCATCATCATCATTGCAGCGTACTGCCCCAAACAAGCCAATCTTCGAGATGGTACGTGTGCATCATTGAAGCGAGATCTGGCTATGCTCACTCGACGACAGAACAAATTCATCATTGCTGGGAACCTGAACGCACGGCATGAGCTGTGGGGAAACAGAAGACAGAATCGAAACGGATTCGTACTTGCCGAAGATTATGAAGCTGGACAATACAACATCCTCGCTCCGGATCAACCAACGCGACTTTCCAGATCGGGAGTTCATTCCATTTTGGATATATTCATCAGCAACATCGCCGTAGACAGCTCTCCGGTTGTCTTCAACGAGCTCTCTTCCGACCACTTTCCAGTAATATTGACGTTGGGATCTTCACCAGAAACAGTGCCTATTCAACCTCGGAGGAACTATTATCGCACCGATTGGGTCCAATTTCAACATATCGCCGACCAACTTATTAATATCGATTTGCCACTTGATTCCCCGATGGAAATCGATGCAGCCCTATCTTCCTTCCAGCATTCAATCACAGTCGCTCGTGATAGGACGGTTCCAGTACAACATATGCCGAGTTCCTCTCTTCAAATCGACAGTGTCACCAAGAAACTCATCCGACTTCGGAATATCTACCGGAGGCAGTATCAACGAACTGGCATCCTAGATAGGAAGACTACTTATAACAACTTAACTAGGATAATCCAGGAAAGGATATCTGAGCTTCGCAACAGGAACTTCCAGCAAAAGCTTCGAGAAATTCTCCCACACTCAAAGCCCTTCTGGTCCTTAACGAAGGTGCTTAAGAAAAAACCGAAGCCTATTCCTCCTCTGATGTCACCCCAGGACGCAGCTGAAGGAATACCTTTAATCACACCAGTAGAGAAGGCAAATGCGCTAGGCCAGCAGTTTGAGTGTTCTCACAATTTAGGACTTAACATTGTTAGTCCATATGAAAGAGCCGTTGCTGATAGCGTAGCTGAGGTTGACCAATCAGACAGCTTGGTTCCTGAGGAAAGTAGAGTCACTGCGAATGAGCTGATGGCTTTTGTGAAAAAATCCAAAAATATGAAGGCCCCCGGTTTCGACAACACATTCAACATTGAGCTGAAACATTTGAGTATTCGCTCATTTGTCTTCTTAGCTAAAATGTTTAACAGGTGCTGGGAGCTTGGTTACTTCCCTTCAATGTGGAAGTTAGCTAAAGTTATCCCAGTTTTGAAACCGGGGAAAGATCCTTCCTTTTCCAAGAGCTATCGGCCCATCAGCTTACTCTCTGCCCTATCCAAGCTGTTTGAAAAGTCAATACAAAGGCGAATTCTTGCTTTCGCAGATGAACAGGATATATTTCTGGAAGAACAGTTTGGGTTCCGGAAAGGAAGATCCACCATCCACCAACTCACAAGGGTTAACAACGTCATCCAGCAAAACAAATCAGTGTCCAAAACGACTGCCATGGCAATATTGGATATTGAAAAGGCATTCGATAATGTGTGGCACGATGGACTGGTGTTCAAACTGCATCGGTATAATTTTCCCATGTATCTTATTAAAATTATCAAAAATTATCTTGCAGATAGAGCATTCCAGGTTTCTCTGAATAATGCACTTTCAGAAAGATTTACTATTCCTGCTGGTGTACCCCAGGGAAGTATCCTAGGTCCCATTCTATACAACATTTTCACATCAGACATCCCACCTCTTCCAGGTGGTGGTGTTCTGTCACAATTTGCTGATGATACTGCCATCCTTTACAAAGGTCGTGTCATTAATGCTCTGAAGAATAAACTACAGACAGGTCTGGACGCTTTAACGGAATATTTTACAAGCTGAAAAATTGTGATCAATGCAGCAAAAACTCAGGTCATCTTGTTTCCACATTCAAGATCTCCAAAACTTGTTCCATCAGACGAATGCAGAATACGATTCGGTGATGAGGTCATTCAATGGTCCGATGAAGTTATCTATCTAGGACTCACCTTTGACAGACATCTGATATTCAGGTCACATGTCGTTCAAAAATGCAGCATACTCATTAGGTCTCTGTATCCGCTGATTTGTAGAACATCTAAACTATGCCTGAAGAATCAGATGGCTGTCTATAAACAAATCATCTACCCCGCAATTGAATACGCAGTCCCTGTTTGGCGGGGTTGTGCACGAACACACAAACTTAGGCTTCAACGCATTCAAAGTAAGATCTTAAAGATGATTCTAAATCTACCCCCTTGGACAAGGACTAGTGAAGTACATGAGATTGCCTCACTGGATATACTAGAACAAAAATTCGAACAATACTGCACGAAATTTGAAGAGAGGTGCTCAATCTCTGAAATACAAATAATTCAAAATTTGTACGTATTAGGTAAGGGATAGTTATAAGTAGGTAGACATTTTATAAATAATTAAAATAAATATTATGATTAAACATTAGTATGTAAAACAAGAGTAACTAAAACACCTAATATTAATAACGAATCGTATGAACAACAAAGATGAAAGGCCAAAGGGTCAAAGCACTTGTACTGTAAAATATTGATGTAATAAACAAAAATAAGATTAATAAACAGATATTTATGCAAAAAAAAAAAACGCCATAAAAATTAGTATTGAACCGACTTGCACTCTGTGCGGTTCGTTGACGCCGTGAAAATGGATTCTGTGCTCAACTGCAAATCGGTCCTCTTTGGATTTTTATGCGCCGTTCGATAGGCAATGATTTATGTCGAAGTTCTGCGGATTTTTTGTATTCGAGGTGCTGAACGACCTCGATCATCAAGTCCTAGGAGATTTCGATCAGGGGTGACATTGACTTACAAAAAGTTTTTCGTTCCGAAATCGTTTATGCGGCACCTTTCATCATCAACATAAACAGACTAACTGTACTTCACAGGAAACTCAAACTTCTGAAACAATTTATCGAAGTATATTACGATAGGAGGAACACAATGGATAACTGCTACATAAATATTCAACACAGCAATTAACAGTGATTTTGACAATAATTGTGTAGTTCTACGTCAACTGTTCGAACAAATCCAAAGGACTTTCTCTTCAAGCTATGTACATATAACATATGTAATATGTACTAACAAATCGAATGCCTTTAAGTTTTACTCAAAATTCATAAAAGTGACGTTAATAAAGTAACGGTTCCCTATTTCATCTGAGCTCCCAATTCAATCTCAGCCCTTCATCTCGTAACTTTAAACATGAATTGTATATTTCAACGTACCTGAACCAAATTGTGAAATGTTTAAGTGTTTATTGAGGTGTTTGCCTTTCTCATATAGAAAGGCTATGCAATCACTGTGAAAACCGACTTTTTAACCGAGGCCCGGAGGGCCGAATGTCATATACCATTCGACTCAGCTCGACGAACTGAGCACATGTCTTTGTGTGTGTATGTGTGTGTATGTATGTAACAAAAATATGCACTGAGAAAAGTTCAGAGGTGGCTGAACCGATTTTCACAAACTATGATTTAAATGTAAGGTCTCATGGTCCCACAGCCTGCTATTGAATTTCATCCCGATCCGACTTCTGGTTCCGGAGGTATAGGATGATATGTACCAAAAAAATGGAAAAAATATGCACTGACTTTTTCCAGAGATGGCTGAATCAATTTTCACAAACTAAGATTCAAATAGAAGGTATTATTGGCCCATAGTCTGCTATTGAGTTTCATTTGGATCCGACTTCCGGTTCCGGAGTTATATGGTAATATGTGAAAATTTTAAAAAAAGTTTGCACTCAATTATCTCTGAAAGAGCTCAACCGATTTTCACAAAATAAGATTCAAATGAAAGGTCTTATAGTTTCCTTAAAAATTGTAAAACATTTTATCTGTATCCGACTTCTGGTTCCGGAACTAAAAAGTGATAAGTGGAAAATTACGAGGATTAACAACAAGTACAAATCCCATAAAACTGTTTGATAAATTCTTCTAGTTTGCAGAGCTTGTTAGTTTGTAGGCATAAAAACTGAATTCGGCTCAACTGGCCATCCCTTTTCCAGTTCCGGAAGCACCGAAAGTGATGATGATAAACTCCAAAAATAGAATTCACTTCGATTTCTCTGCGATGCTTGAACCGATTTCCACAAATCTTGATTTGAATTAGAGCTCATTTTATCTTTGAAGCTACTGTGAAATTTCATCCGGATTCGACTTCCGGTTTCGGAGTCAAAGGGTAAAGTGTGTTCAATATTGTACACCGTCTCTTAAACCGGCAAAACAAAACACGCAAAAATTTTCTAAACTGGTCTCAAAACTACACAAATTGATAGCCATTACAAGTAGGCAATCAAACAAACCGATTCCGGTTCCTGGAGCACCGTAAATAGTGGTCATATATTCCAAAATGGATCTTAGTCGCTTTTGTCAGCGATGGTCAGACCGATTTTCACCGGTACCATACGGAGTTTCTGAATTTCATCCGAATTCGACTTCCGGTTCCGGAGTTATAAAGGAGTTATAAAGTGTGTTCATTATTGTACACCGTCACACCAGCGAAACAAAAACCGTAAAAAATTTCTAAGCTGGACTCAAAACCGTTATTCTCAATCTTAGGGTCAAATGCTTAAGATCCTACCAAAAATTATTGCATATTTTCGGATACAACAAAAATTTAAATCGCCGTTTAAAGTACGATCACAAAATCGTATAAAATCTTCAAAATTTTAATACAAACTAGTAGAATTTTTACGTCATGTTAGTTAGTGGCCGTACGAACCGACCTCGATTATACCGGTTCTCGGTTTCCGGTGCAGGAAGTACATATAATAGTGAACCCACTTCGTTTTCCAATGGATGGCCTAACCGATCAGAGAACTGTTTCATTGTCTATGTTATACTAGTTAATGCACAAACAATCCCATGGTTTCTTTCAAAAATCGAAGAGACATATTTTGAATAGAATACCACAATATTATATATGAGAAAGGCATCGTTACACCACTAGGTGGATTAAAACAGGTTTTTTCTTCTTTAAATCGCCATCAACAATTTTTTTTGGTATTTGTGACATTAGTTTCATTATATCATTGATATCTTTATTTCAATAAAACTGTTTCAGTTTTGAATATAGTTAGAAAGTGCGACTTTGAATATCATTAGAAATACTAACGAAATACCATTTAGCAAATCTAGTAGCACTGGTTTCAACCCGTTATATGTCAACGCTGTTAAGTGTGTGTGTTTCTTCGGCTGTGCATATGATATTTTTGTTTTTTTTAAAGGGCCAATCCAGATAAACCGTACAGTTAAATTTGAAATATAAAACGAAAAGAAACAAAAACAACCCAATTTGTCAATTTGAGAAAAAAAATGTTTTACAGTTTTGAAGCTGTAGGTAAATATAACGGTTCAAATCGTTTTAAATCCGGTGATTTTCAGATGGTGACCATATTTTCCAGTATTTGTATTTTTAAAGCGACATCGTATTCCTTTTACCGTTGGTGATAACTCAATTTATTGAATCCTGCCCACCGACTGCGATCAATGATATGAATTGTATATGCTAAGCTAGTTCTATTCATTATTGAACAGTAAGTAACTAATCATAAAAAAATAAACCTTTTAGACAACAATATTTTATGAGATGTGCTCCCTTAATTTTACGGGTTATCAGTAAAATTTATCGAGAAATGGCAATACTTTACAGTTCACGACGTTAATATATTCACAGATTATTGGTAAATTTTACCGAACGTCGGTCATGAACGATGGACAAGTCAGTATTATTATTACAGGAAGATGTTCAGAGCGATTCTACCGATCGTTTGGCAAATGAAACTTTCACTTAACTGATTACTCCTCAGCTGTTTGAAAGTCAGTAAAATTTTATCGAGATCCGCAAAAAAAAATTTGTTATGTGTATGTGGTTGAAACATGGGTGGAGCAAATCACCCCTATTCTGTACGTCGATCGATTCGAAATATTCCGATCGAATGTGCAATTTCCATTCTGCATTTCGTTCGAGTTGGGTATGAACTCGAATATCATTCGTTCGAGTTGTTAAATTTTCGGACATTACTCGATCGACTTGCGTACGTATAACTTTCGGTTCGGTTTAGAATCGTTCGAATTTGTTTGTGGAAGTGTGACGGTTTCGTTTACTAAGAAATGAATAATATAAAAAGAAAAAGAACGTGTAAGTAGTGTTGACAGCTTTGATGGTTAGTGTTCGAAATTTCAAGTGTTCCCGAACGAGAATCGATCGAATCATACAAGTCGAACGGAATAAAGAATGCGAAATTCGAACTCGAACAAAAGTGTAGATTCGTTCGTATCACAAATGTGTCGGATTGCAGAATCAGGGTGAAAATTTTTGAGTTTTACCTGGGCACCAGAAACGCTCACTACATACCAAATATCATTTTGGGTGTTCAGTAATTATTTTTACGGTAACGAATTGTGAAGTATTATTTCCTCTGAACGATCTGTAAAATTTATCCATTTTACAGTCATCTGTCAATGAAGTACAGGATTTCGGCAAATCGTGTAAAAATATTACGGACTCTTCGTTTTTATACTACTGACATGCAGCTTAGAGTTTATATTTCAGTATACCTTCTGGTGATGATACAATTTACTGGATCCGGATTGTCAACGATACATATCGATGATATGAATCGTGATTACTGTATATGTGAAAAACAGTAAGGCAGTAAGTAAGTTAGTATGTAATTAATTAATTTATCAATCAAAAATAAATTCATTCGTTGATCGAAAATATTGAATGATTTGTTTTTTTTTTAATTTGTTCGCTTCCTAAGTTTTACGGGTTCTTAGCAAAATTTACTGAAAAACAAAAATACTTTGCAATTCAAGACGTTATTATATTGACGGATTGTTCGTAAATTTCACTGAGTTTCTGTAAGAAACGACGAAAAAGTCAGTATAATAATGACAGGAAGATGTTTAGGGCAATTTACCGATCATTCAACAGATAATTTTTTTCTGAACTGATTACTGATTGTTCAGCTATTTGAAAGTCAGGAAAATTTCATCGACATCCGTGAATATGATTTGATGTGTATGGCTTTGATTTATCGATTATGATTTTATCTTTACAAAATAAGTAACAGATCGGCTGAAAAGGTCGTATCGTTTCTATGAGAGGGCGCCACTAGAATTAAATCCATACCATTTTCAGTTAGTACCAACCTTCAAAAGATACGTGTATAAATTTGACAGCTGTCTGATTATTAGTTTGTGAGATATTGCATTTTGAGTGAAGCTACTTTTGTTATTGTGAAAAAAATGGAAAAAAAGGAATTTCGTGTGTTGATGAAACACTACTTTTTGATGAAAAAAAAAGTGCCGCCGATACCAAAAAATGGCTTGATGAGTGTTATCCAGACTCTGCACCGGGCGAAGCAACAATTCGTAAGTGGTTTGCAAAATTTCGTACTAGTCATATGAGCACCGAAGACGATGAACGCAGTGGACGTCCAAAAGAGGCTGTTACCGATGAAAACGTGAAAAAATCCACAAAATGATTTTCAATGACCGTAAAGTGAAGTTGATCGAGATAGCTGACACCCTAAAGATATCAAATGAACGTGTTCGACATATTATACACGAATATTTGGATATGAGAAAGCTTTGTGCAAAATGGGTGCCGCGTGAGCTCACAATCGATCAAAAACAACAACGAATTGATGATTATGAGCAGTGTTTGGAGTTATATCGAAATAAAACCGATTTTTTTCGTCGATATATAACAATGGACGAAACATGGCTCCATCACTTCACTCTGGAGTCCAATCGACAGTCAGCTGAGTGGACTGCACGCGATGAACCGAACCCAAAGCGTGAAAAGTCTCAACAATCGGCCGGTAAGGTTATGGCGTCTGTATTTTGGGATTAGCATGGTATAATTTTCATCGACTACCTTGAAAAGGGAAAAACTATCAACAGTAACTATTATATAGCGTTATTAGAGCGTTTGAAGGACGAAATTTAAAAAAAACGGCCTCATTTGAAGAAGAAAAAAGTTTTGTTTCATCAAGACAATGCACCGTGTCACAAGTCGATGAAAACCATGCTGAAATTGAACGAATTGGGCTTCGAATTGCTCCCTCATCCACCGTATTCTCCAGATTTGGCCCCCAGTGACTTTTTCCTGTTCTTTTGTACGATACGAAATTTTCAGCCGAATTGTTAATGTAAGAAAAATGTAGTAAATAATCGCAAAGCAAAGCAAAGTCTTGGCATTACATTCCTTTTGTGGAATTTGGCCTTTCTGTTTCAACAGACTTCGCAGCCGATTGTTAGTGTACAGAATCATTGCATCAGTTCGGGTTTACATCTCATCCAAGTCAGTCGACAAACAAAACCGCTTACGTTGGGGACAGAAGAAACCAAGTACAGTATTGTGTAGTGAACAATAGACCTCGAAAATGAGTGAACCAAACGAACAAAAGCTACCGCCGACACGAAAGAATACAATTGTTGTTGACTTCAGGCAGTGTAAAATTCGACCTTCGATACGAGAACTTGAAGGTTTGCTTAAGGAGAAATGCAGCTGGACATTAAACATGTGCATTTACTTCAATGCAATAAGACGAATAATGTTGTTTACATCCAGTTTTATAAAGAGTTGGATGCAATTCAATTCGCAAAAGACAATAACAATGTGCACTATGTGGAACACGAGAACATTAGGTACAACATTCCAGTATATATGGATGATAGTGCTATAGAAGTGCGTGTGCATGATCTTCACTCAAGCATCACCGATTATTATATTCGCAAAACTATGTCCCAATACGGAGAGATTCTCTCTATCGAAAAAGAAAAGTGGAAGATTTTTTTCCCCGGTATTCTAAATGGCGTACGTGTATTACGCATACACTTGAAGAAGCCTATACCTTCTTATGTGATTTTCGGTCAAGATACAACAATTCCGTGCAAATCACTTGTTACCTATGACAATCAGATGGCCACATGTCAGTATTGTCAAAAAGCTGTTCACTACGGTAAGCCATGTGATAAACTGGACAAGGAGACAACTACACCAAAGGACAACAGTGCTTCCGTCACAGCAACCCAAAGCAACCCCAGTACACCTGTAACAGTCACCAACAACAGTGAAGCATCCCCTTCAACGAAACCATCCAACGTATCCCCTATAGAACAAAGTGCATTAGCTGCAGTGAACAACTTACCATCCAACCAACCAGCAACTGCAAACAATATACAACAAGGCTCATCTCCAGCAACTAGCAATGAAACCAACAACAATACCATCGATGTGGCAATGGATGACGAGACGAACCACGAACGAAGTGCCCCTCAATCCTCGCAGGAGGGAAATGGAAGCTCCTCTCCCCCTAGAAAAAGGGTGACAACGAGATCCAACTCAAAAAAAATTTATTTAAAAAATCGGCTCAATCGGCCACGTAAAGCTTGTACGCAAATAGGCCTGAATAAAAAAAAAGAATCATTGCATGGCTAGTACTATGAATCCTACTGACACTAAGAACCCTTCCAGGTCGGAGCTCGAACATACGACAACTGGCTTGTAAGACCAGCGTCCTATGCACTGAACCGCCAACCCGAGATAACCGGGAATAAGTAAATAATCGCTCTTATTCTGAATAACGTCGTATCGTTTTTTTCCCTCGTATTTCATTTGTATTTCCCATAACGCAAGCAAAATCAAAGGTAGCTATGATTCGATCGAACCACATTCGATCGAAAAATCAATACGTCGTTATTCAGAATATGGGCGAATAATCGTAGAAGTCTCTGTTTGATAAATTGTGTAAAATGGATTTATTTCGTTGTCTACATTTGTTTTCTGCATGAAATCGATCTAAATATATAATCAGAATCATGTGTTTCATTTTCTGCTTTAGTAAGACAAAGTAAATAATTTTCACTTCACTTTTCTTTTGCATTCCATATGAAGATAATCAAATCGGTGGAGCTTCTCTATTAGGCGAAATATTTTTTCCGATGAGATATTCTCTCTCTTTATGGAACATGATTTGTTAAATTCTTACTGCCTTAGTCATCGTGATATGTCAAGTTAAGGACAAACGAAAGATTGTTCGTAATAACCCCACTGAATGAATTGCTTGGAAATCTAGAGCATGATGACGTATCTAGCGAATCAATAACGTTCGGCGAAAATGGGTCAACCACATATAGGAGATCCTAGTTATTTTTTTTTGTATCAAATAAACAAACGCCCTCTTATAATCGGTTTTGCTGAAATATCATAGCGGCATTATAAGACAAAAGCTTATTTGATTCGGTTGCAGATGACATGCAGTAAAACAATATTCCGTTCCGGATGCGTTAATTATACCAACATTGGATAAACTGTGACATTTAGTTGGGTTTGTCATTGTGAAGAAAACACTAAAAACCATCCGTCGGTTTTGCTTTCTGTGGAAATACTCCATAAATTGTTTGCCACTGAAAGTCATGGAAAATAACGAGCGTCTACCAGATACAAAAAAATAACAATAACAGTTAACAAGAAGATATTTTTCAACATCGCAGCCGAGTTTCTAATGTTGGCTAGCTGTTTAGCCACCCACAAGTAAAGACATCTGTATTCATGACCGATTCGGAGGGAAATGGTTTTCATCGCTTCAATTGATTCTGTTTAGTGCAGTATCGTTCGTTTCAATAGCATTGTGGTTTGTTTTTTTTTTTGTTTTCTCCGGCCTATATCGAACCCAGAGCTCTAATCTGACTTCACGGCGGTGGTGTAATTCCTCGTATATCTACTCTTTCATCGGTTGAAAAACAAAAGCCACATAATCGGTAGTTTGGTTGCTTTTATGTTCCCTATTTACTTGTAGCACTGAAACGGCACGGGTTCCTAACCGTCAGTTTCTTCCCTGTATCCTGTGAACGCGATCGCATTTCCTTTGATTGCAGCAACGTAGGAGTTGGTAGTTTCGCCATCAGTGCGCATTTATATTCCGAGGATTCCGAAAAGTTCTGCTCGACAGTCAATCCGAAGGCTGTAGAAAGGAAGGACCATATTTGTGTTCCCTTGTTGCGTGTCGACTGTTCGGTTCTTGGTTATGTTGAAGATGTTTAGGTAGAAAAAGGGAAAAGCAAAAACGTATTAAGCATGCTTTTGTTGGTTAATTTGGGTTTTCTTGATACAGACAGCACTTGTAGAGAGGTTGACAAAACACTGTGTAGAAAAGCATACGAGTGTAGAGAGAGAAAGATGGGGTGCTGTGGCAGTTACACAAATTGACAGCCGGTGCAGGGAAACGAGAAAATTTGTCGTAAAAATCCTTCGGGTTTGTTGTTGGCCATTACAAGTTGTGTACTGGAGCTCTTTCCGAACATTCCAACAATGCCATACCGCAACAAAGGTAGCAATAGCTCTCTCTCTCTCTGTTGGTTGGTTGGTTGGTTTCGTTGCAAAGGCTGTCAAGTCCTTCGGGACGGAAATGTTTTTTTCCTTTGTTGGTTATGTCAAAGAGCGCCAGTCTGGACGAATGTACCGAATGTGCTCGTATCGGGACAGGGACACAGGCTAGGTAGATGTTGAGTTATGTTTCCTATTCTTGGTTTGCTGGTTCAAGTAATCGACATGGCACTCACCTGAGACGCTTTCGAACGCATTGTTGGCTGATATTTTCGTCGGATCTTCCGGGGACAGCAAACACACAGTATCCGCACGAATGCCCTGAAAGAAATTTGGAGAGACGTTTTGGGATGAGTATTATTTTTTGAATACAATTCAAACACTTGTAGATTAGCTTGTGAAATGGTTTTTTTACGAGTAGCATATGTAGGAACCACAATTGTATATTCATGCCAGAATCACGTGAATAACTACTAAACAGACGGCTCAGGAAACTCCGAACCAGGCCTACTGTGTACAAAATTTGTTTCCAGGCGCTCAATCTGACAGTTCTGGCATCAAAATAGACTTTTATCTCACTCAGAGCAATCAGAATTTCAATTTAAACTTACCTGTCAGAGAGAGAGACCTGTGAACCGCAGATAAAACCACAACCAGGATTGATCCACCAGGAAAATTATAATCACCGCATCGTCAAAAGAAACCGTGTTGAAAAATGGAGCAACGGGGGGAAGAATGTCCCCATACTGAACCGGTTGCCGAGCCTAGAGCATTTTGCGTCGGGACCAGGAATTTAAATCAACACCTAGTGCGGTGACAGACAATATATCATGCCAGCAGTATCGCGAATGGCGCCATCTCTGAAGCAGCCACATTCTCTCGGATGTCAGCAAACCCCGGAATGGTGGCAAAAAGTGAAATGTTCTTCTAATAAAGAAATGAGTGCGAATCCGATCCCAAAGAGCCGGGAGGGATTCCGTCATTAATTTTCGCGAGCATTTGCGATGAATCTCGGGTGACATGTTCTGGGACTATGGATGCGGGAAGACAAGACGGGAAGTCGGGAGTTTTTGTTTATCTCTCGAGTTAGTGATTTTATTGCTAATTGCGAGTGACATGTTTTACTGATAGGGTGAAATCGACTTCAGAAAAAAGGTTCTCAGGAAGTTTGAGACAAAAGTTGTGCTCAAAGTTTGCGTAATATTTTACTCGATGCCATTCTTTCGAGGCTGGATTTTTTTAAAACTTAAAATATTCGCGCTGAAATAATCTAGAAGCAAAGCAATCACAATTGATATTAAACCGTGAACCGTAAAGAAAGATAAACTCATTATTACGAATTCTATAACCCTAAGAACGGCCGATTCATTGAATTTTCTCTGGTGTTCACTTCTACGTGAATTTTGTTCGAATGCAAACGACCAGCAACTATATTATGACGCAGATGCTAATTGTGAATTGCGCAAAAAGCAAACACAACCCCAAAATGGACTATAATTCCACTAAAGAACTACACAGAGTGCAAATCGCTTCGATGCTCGAGTATGAACACATACACATTGAAGAGCAAGGGAAAAACTCATTGATAAGTTTAGTATTGAATTACGGACACTCAATACACAGTTCGAAAAATTACTGTGATTTTACATCACATAAGATGCACATAAATGGAGCGTCGTATTTCACGCAAATTCATCACCCTTATTCTGAATAACGACGTATCGTTCCTAATAACGCTAGCAAAATCAAGGGTAGCTAGGATTCGACCGAACCATATTCGATCGAAAAACCAATACACGTCGTTATTCAGAATAAGGGCGCATATTCAAGAACATGTAAAATTGTGTGATTTGAAAATTACATGGCTTGACGTCGAATGAAAAAAAAAACAAAAGACCCCGATAGCAACAGCGCGACTTTAACCAAGAATCATCAGATCACAATGTACAGCAGGTAATTGACTGAACCACAGAAGCCCATCTGCTTGATGAACTATTCAGACATATAAATCCAAACAGCGGTATTTGGTAACCGAGTGCAAATTACATTCGGAATCTGTAAAATTCTGTACGAGCGGAATATTGCGTCATTTGGAGAGTTAAGTAGTTATGAATTGTATCGTTTGTAGAATTATGTCACCTGTAAAATTCATAAATTTTTTCTGTGTAGCTCTTTGTAAAATGTTTAGGATTCTGAAAAGAGCCGATGGTTACCATTTTTCCGACTTTCAACATAGTTGCTAATTATTTTCTACCTTGCCTTTCTCTACCGCGCCAGCGTACAGCACCGAGTGCAAATCGTGGCACCCTTACTGAAGCTGGACGTTGTATGTATTAGTGACGACTCTTATTCTGATTGAAATTGGATTTTATAAAATCAAATTTATGAATATGAGGCAATCAAATTTGAAGTGGAAGCACTGAAAATGGCCAGAAGCTAAATAATTTGATCGTAATTTCGGAGAATAGCACTCTAATTTATGGCCCTTAGAAATGTCGATTTGTATATTCTTTCCGTTGTGTTCATACTACGATTTATTTTCCGCTCTTATTTGAAGCGAAAACCGCACTGCGAACGATGCACTTAACAAATCCAATAGTGCGAACGATGAACGTATTAGATCGGGAGGACATAATCGTTCGTTTTCCAAGGTGCAAAAGGCATAACTTTTTCTGTTCGTTCTGAAGCAGAACGGTTCACAGTGCGGATTAAATCAATACTGAAGTAATTTTTGTAAAGGGTTTTCTTTTTACGTGAATAAAATAGCAACATACAGAATTTTGATGCTGATTATTTCATTCCGGATTTGCATTTTCAGCCAAAGTAACTGCTACTTAGGATTAATTTCTGGCCCATAGAAATGCTGTACTGTGGAATTCTTTCTGAAAAATGGCGACTTCCGGTTTATTGATATTCTTTGAAAACCCTAATAATATGAATATTTTCGTAACAGATTTGGTAACTAGCTGCTGTAAAACGATGTTTGAGGTCATTTTGAAATCCAGGATGGCGACGGTTCCTTGAAATCCATTCCGATGATACTCATATGTAAGAGTTTTAAAAGAATATAAAAAAACGGGAACTCTTCATATTGGATTTTGGAACGACCAAGCATTTGTTCTCCGACATCTGCTCTTCAAAACCATTCCGAAAATATCCATATGATACGGTTATAAAACAGTCACTACACAAACTTTTTTTACGAAGTAAATTCTAAATAACGTGAACTTTTCTTACGAACTAACTCGACTTACGAACGTCGTCAAATCATGAGTCGCCACTTACATGTCCTTCTCTCATGCCTCCACGTGTCTCTTATGATGACCGGCTTCCGCCTTCCGCGGTAGTAGCAGAATGAGAGGGTGTAGGCGAATAAGGGCGTGATAACCCTACCGTACGCCGAAATTAATACCTGTCGCAGATGACAGTTATGTGTGGTGGCATACAACAAAGACTCACCTACGATAGCCCTCTGGTGAAACAGAGGGTTGGGACAGGCCTAACGAGCCGCCAGGAAAATACACGTTACGATTAATCTAGCAATATATACGAATCGGAACAATCGGTATTGACCCAGGCGAAGAATAAAGGACAACGATTGGTAGTTACAAACTCGGAAAATCGGTATTGTAGCACTGCAGGAACTTTGTTGGACGGGACAGAAGGGGTGAAAAAGCGGATATCAAGCGGCTATCTTCTACCAGAGCGTTGATACATCTAGTGTGCTAAAAATTGGCTTCATAGTGTAAGGCAAGATGCGTCAGTGCGTGGTGGGATAGGAATCAATCGGCGACATTATGAGTGGGTTGAAGATTAAAGACCGTTTCTTGAATTAAAGCATCATCAACGTACGCTGATCACATGAGACGCGATCCGATGAAGCGCATTTTACGCGCAGCTGGAATAAACCTACGACAGCTGCCCACGACGAGATGTTGTTCTCTATGGCCTCTTGGACCTGAACTATTTTGGCAAAGGGCCACCGCGTCCTTAGTGTTTTCAAAGAAAGGTGCTGCGGATAGGTACATAGATGTGGCGGAGTGCAGATGGAAGACAAAACGTGGAGACGGCATATGAACCACGAATTGAAATACCTGCTTGGAGAATCACCTATCGCGCGGAGAGCTAAAATTGGACGCCTACGACGGGCTGCGCTAGAATGCCGGTAGGCAACCCGGTGAAAATGGTTCTTGAATCTGATTCGGTAGGCACAAGAAACAAGAGGGGCACTGAAGCAAGGTAAATCGATCAAGTGGAGGTGGATTTACGAAGAATCCGGGCCTTGAGTAGCTGGCGAAGAGCGGCCATGGATCGTTTGCTAGATACCTAAAAAAACATCTCAGGACTAAGGTGTGAATGGGTAAGGTGAAGATTTAGATGTACATACAAATGTTGTTCAGGACTCATTTCAGGCATTGTGTTTGTTTTTTGTCTACGATGGAGAGAGTTCGTGGCCATTTTTCTCGAACGCGAAATAGCGAAATAATGGCGTTATTTGCACTCGTTTGGTGTGAAGTTCGCAGTAGTTTTACACCTTCTTCCTTTCGTTTGGTGAAAGAATTAAAGGAATTACTCAAACAGAGAAAAAGTTAATAGGAAATGAAATCTGGAGTAATTTCGTCACACTCTCGTGTTGTGAAATTAAGACAATACACCAAGACTAGTATAGTGAAGAAAGACGTAATCCTACGTCAGAAACATGACTTTGAAATATTCCATCCTATATTCTAACTCATAAAAAATCGTTGCTTATCATAAAATAATCCCATCGGGTGGAGCGTAGCATACATTACAATCAAAACATTAAAATCTCATCCTCTATGCAGGAGAAGTACAACCCCTCCGTGTCAATTATTGTTCAGGGGGAGGTTGTGAGTCTAATCAATGTTTAATGCAGAAATAAACAGCTAATTAGCTTTTAAAATTAATGATCCCGATCTGCAAAAGTCGAGATGAAAGTGCACTTTATAATTCTACCCCCGATAGAAGGGAATAACGAGCAAACGATTGATGGCTTTATCGATGCTTGTTAAACAACTCTTCCATTAGAGTTTAGGTGGAGGTTTCGAGCAAAAGTAATGTGCATTCATTTGTTTATGGTTCTGATGTGGAATTTGTACTTATCAGTACACATTGCAATTGAGTAGGAGCATTCGTAGGACAGCAGTTATTACTAAATTCTAATGTACAAAGCGACCTAGATCAAAGTTGTTAATATTTTGCAACATCAAGCATGTCAACCGCATTGACATAATTTTGAGAATCAGTTCCTCTGTACAAACCAACTTTTTCGATGGCTCGGAAACTGGTTAAGCTAAGAGATGATTAATTCACAGATAAATGACTGTTAGTAGTTTGTCGTGTTGAAAAAGTTGCAAAATGAACGTGATTACTTAAGTTACGATAGAAGCAAATTATCTAGAACTGATTAGTATACCTTTCCAGTTTACAAAATTCATTAATTGATAGCCAAGCAAACTTAATTTCGCTAAATCGGTTCACGATTTTTGGCAGCACTGAAAATCAAAAATCATTGGTGAACTAAGATCACTGCTGATCTTAGCGTATCATTGAAAATATCACTACTGATTTCATCACAAGTTATGAATTGCCTAGGAAGAAATCATCGTTGATTAATCACAACTGTTCTGATCTCTAAGTGATTTCGATTTTTGTATAATCGAGATCAGTAAAGATCTGAATTCAACAAAAAACATCGAACCAGTAAATCGGAAATGATTGATTTAGAAAATTGTTTCTGATGTTTCTGCGAAAGTAATAAATTTGGCATAATATGACTATTGAGAGATGATACCATCAAACAGTTATACTAAAGCTGTGCATTGATGATTTTAGTTAAGTTAATATTCAGGAATCTTGGCGGAGTAATATCATAAATAAAAACGTGCTTAATCCACCTATCAGTGAGATGATACCTTTTTTTATCAATCCGCATGTGTTTTTTTCATGAATATTCTTCGGTTTTCATGACATTATTTTAATGACCGTCGTTTTAAGCTGCAATTTGACATTTTAATCACTCATTACTCTATCCAAAAAGGTTACAATCGATTAAACTTTTCATGATATGTCGAAGTAAGTCCCACTTTAGAATTTACGGTAATTTAAGGTACTTCCAGAGCCGGTATTCAGGAACCAGCATAAACCAAACCGATTCGTATGGCCATATGACGAATAAATTGCAATAGTTTTGAGTCCAACTTTCAAGCTTTTCGAGATTATCATCTTCAATTTTAAAAATTCATCCTCCTGTAATTCCAGAATCGGAAGTCAGCATTGAATAAAATTAATTAATTTTGTGTGGGACTATAAGTTTATTCTAATTTGAATTTTTTTCTGAAATTCGATTTGGCTTTATTTGAGAAAACGATTGAGCTTTGAGAAACGATTCGATACTGGAGCCGGAATTCGAAAATCGGTGTAGCCGAAGGCAGACAAATTCACCTGATTAGTTTACATTTGTTTCAATATGTTTAAAAATCAGTATAGACATCTTTGAGAAATCGTAGTACGAGTTAAATAGTTGGGTGCCTTCCGAATCGAAAACTGAATACCACTAAAACTGAAATAAGTTTATTTGGTTGTCGACTTTTCAAATCAGCAAATCTTAGATGATTCTTAGATATCATTAGAATCCTAGATCGGTTCAGCCATCTACGAGGAAAATAAGTTACACAATTTTAATTTCGTTTCACATATCATCCTGTAGTTCCGGAACCAGAAGTCGGATTCAAACATAATTCAGGAACCTTGTTTAGGAGCATACGAATTTTCATATGAATCTGAGTTTGTAGAAAACAGTTGAGTCATCTTCGAAAATAAGGTAAAAAATTGAGTGAAATTATTTGTCACATACGCATTTGCTGATCTCGACGAACTGATTCAAATGGTATATGGGTGTTTTGTTCTTCCAGCATTTATTGCTGTAAGCAGTTTAAATCAATATAATTATGATATTGTTCAGAATTCGGAAGTACTGCCATCTTTCCAATATGTCATATTCGAACGATTATGTTGCCAAAAACGAACCGTGCTAAAATTGGTCCGAGGCAAAATGTCATGAAAAATAATGCTGTTCACAGTCTTTTTGGTACTTAGAAACTATTGTATGTAATAGTATAAAAAATCGTGTTTTACGTTGCTCCCAAGCCTTTCTTTGCCATACAGCGCTCAGAACTTCTACTGCTGGAATATGGGGGAAAAGTCGCTTACACAAAAAATTCGATATCTCCGTTAAAAATGGACGGATTTTAACAATCTATGGCTTGTTGGATAGCTATTACCGTGCGGAATCTAAGTCTGAAAACATATTCTGTTTTCAAGGTCAATTGTGACAGATACTGTCAAAAAACTGAAAATTTTGACATAAAACTTCGTTGAACTCAAAAAGTAAACATCCGATCTCAAAACCATTCAATAGCGTTCTGGGTGACGGGGAGACCTTTCATTTGCGACTAGTTTGATCAAAATCGGTCCAGCCATCTCTGAGATCTCGACCTCTTAGTTGACAACACACATACAGACACACACACACATACACACACCCACACACACAGACATTTGCTCAGTTCGTCGAGCTGAATCGATTGGTATATGTCATTCGGCCCTCCGGGCCTCGGAAAAATTTTCGAAAGTTTGAGCGAATTCTATATCTATTTTTTATATTTATAAAAAAAGGTAAAAAGGTAAAAGCAAATATTAATGACATATATGCTGTGATTGATAATTATAATGATAAGAAAACATATTTAATCACAAAGCATGTTATGCAGCCAATCAATTTACCCTATTTTGCTTGGATATCATACACAGAAGTAACAGGAGCGCAGGCTATCACTATGCTAACTCAAACGCTGTACCTTCTGTGTGTTTGAAACAAGCGAAGCGCTGCGCTTCTGTTTCTTCTAGAGATTAAATTTATATCAAATAGCATTTCATCGGGTGTAATCAAAATAGTGTATGAACATCATCATCAGTATCAACCAGCTGAAGGTAAAACGAAGTCTTTTGTTGCTATAATCACTATTTCATAGTGAATTCTGTCAAATTAACAATATCAATGTGATTAGGATCCTAACTTACTACATAGAATGAAAACTTCCGGGCCGAAAGAACGTGAACGTGACGTGGAAAGTTTCGAACCGTGTATATTTTTATTGAGAACAAACCTCGAGATGGCCCAAAACAAACTCTTACAGCAATCTCTTCTGGAGACACTCAGATCGATAGACTTCTGCATTTATAGTTCCGATAGTGTGAAAAATGGTTGACTTCAAACCACAGGAACATATTGCTTGCCATACCAGTACCTTTCGACCGAATTTCTGCACTTGAACTGACCAGTCCACATCGCTCACATCCTCCCCAACGACGACAGTAAAGTATTTTGGACCTGGAAGGGTTTTTGAGTCCTCCTTTACATAAGTCTCATCATCCATCAAAACGCATGCATTCGGACACTGCAAAAGACGCGAATACAATTTCCGGGCCCTTGTTGCTGCTCGCTTCTTCTGTTCTACACTTTGTTTCGAGATTTTCTGCTTCTTGTAGGTCTTCAGGTGATTTCGCCTCTTGATACCGATCATTCCGACACTCGTTCCTGCTTTTTTTTGGCAAAATTATGTCTTGACATTGATTTGTTCTTCATGATTAGATATACCACTTTCTGATCCAGTTTCGGGTTGGAAGAACCGGGTTTTCTGCCTCTTCCTGGTAGCTTATCCAAAGAATAGTGTTGCCAAAACTTATTAATGATGGTTTTAACACTGGCATGATAAATTCCAAACCGCTTTGCCAATTTTCGCAAAGTAGTACCCTTCTCACTTCGCCATGCATCCAGAACCTTAATTTTCACTCTCTTTTCAATACGCGACGTTTTGAAAACACAGAATTGCAACCGCACAAACAAGTAAACAAACGAAAGCATAAAAAACCATCACAAAAACATGCGTACAACACAAATGTATGTGGATAGCTAATTTTCGATATACTCCTTACTGAAGAATATAAAAGTTTTCACGGTAAAATATCGACTTTTTCTTTTTTTCCCGGGACTTCTAATTCCGTGTAATAACTAATATATAAAAAAATTGTTTAATTTTTATTGTATTTTCTGTATTTTCCATATCATTTACAGTGATACAATCAAATATGGCTTTTATCGTATCAAAGAATGATCTCTAGCAACACTTCACACGATTCAATCAGTGCCATCAAAGAGAGACGGATATCTCTCGATGACCCGTCTGAGTATCACGGGTTAGCACGCTGCTGCGAGGATTCGCTCTGAAGCAACAAACGGTCGCTCATTCTCGTTTTGCTATCCGATTCAATACGGGCAGTGGATAATTGCGATAGAATCATTTTACTATTACCGCTTATTCTAATGATGCATATAACCTTTGTATAAGTTGTGTCTATGAAAATGTCTGTGGAGCATTTACACAAGGGTTTTGAAATATTGTAACCTAGTATGAGAATCACCAAGTCATCGATTCGATTTTCTGCGAAAATGGTCAACTTGAGATTCTCTTTTGGTGAATTCCACACAGCTCCGATCATTGCAAAACTGTATCTATTAGGTTTGAGAGGCAGCAAGTTCTTGTAACATCATCTACCAGAATGACGATGTTGTATACAATGTAGAAAAATATCGAGTCGCTTTCTGCCGAATTATAGGCAATCACCAACACTGCATATTACAATTTGTTTACTATAAAACCTGTGAAAATCGGATCAGCCACCTCCGAGAAAAGTTAGTGCAAAAAAAACGTTACTTACACACATGCGCACACATACACACACATACATACACACACAAACATTTTGCGTACTCGGCGAGCTAAGTCGAATGGGATATGAAACTCGGCCCTCGGTTCAAAAGTAGGTTTTCACAGTGATTGCATAACCATTCTATATGAGAAAGGCAAAAAGTAACAACATTTTATGCAGTTGTGACATTGTGTACATACTGTTTTCCTAATTCGAATCAGAAAGCAGTAAAAATGACTTCTTTGGGCAATCCAGAGTTAATAAACTACTATTCAACTATTACGGTCATGTCTAAACATCTCTATAATGTCGGGATTTTAATGAATATTTTTATCAAAAACCATTTCGATTACCATTAAATTGTTTTAGCTGCAATTTCTTCACTCTTCAAAGATAAAAAGCAAAGTCTAGGCATTACATTCCGTTTGTGGAATTTGGCCTTTCTGTTTCAACAGACTTCGCAGCCGATTCTTAGTGTACAGACACTACTGACACTGAGAACCCTTCCAGGTCGGGGCTCGAACATACGACAGCTAGCTTGTAAGACCAGCGTCCTATGCATTGAACCGCCAACCCGCGACAGGTCTTTAAAGGTACGGATTATATTTAAGTCCAATGTTAATTTCGCAACTTGTTTAAATGAAATATATTGCGATTTGTTATCAATTTTCTGTATGTTTTAGAGTGTCGATTTAATTTTCTCTTACTTGGATATTATTTCGGGAAGTTGGGCCAGGAAAACATAAAAAAATGTACCTTCTTAAGTAAAAAACGATCTTCAATTCTAAAATCTTCAATATACAATCTAAATTGCCGATTATTTAATATCGAAGTTTGTAAAAATCGGTCTAACCGTCTCTGAAAAATTCAGGAGGCTTGTGACGATGCGATGATGTAAGAAACGCCAAAACTCAACGAAACAGTTCCAAAAACCACTCCAATTCGTAGGTCTAAATCATTGATTGTGAATCGAATATAGTTTCCGTTTCCGGGAGTACTGGAAATAAGGGTTAAAACATTCCAAAACATAGATTTAAAAATAATCTTACTTCCGATTCCGGTATTATAAAAAGATGAATGTTAGAAATTTTATATCATCGTTCAAATTGACGATGCAAAGAGCACAGAAACACATCGTGATTGTGCTTAAAATTTTTCTAATTTAAGTATCTTTATTTTATGGTTAAACATGCGAACCTTGGCTGTACAAACTCTCGGTTTACAGTTCCGGAAGTGTCGAAAATAGTGGTTTAACAATTTTAAAGGGACATCGACTCTTCACAGATGGTAGAACCGTATTCAACAAACTGAGATTCAATAAAAGAAAAACCTGTTTTAATCCACTTAGAGGTGTAATGTTGCTATTTTTGGTGCTTCCAGAATCGGAAATCGGTTTCCAGGATAGCCGGAATTGATTTGATACGCCGTCTACGAACAATGACTAACGGTTGGAATATTTTCGAGCCCAGTTCAGAAATCTTTCTACGGTTGAATCCGTATGAAATTCTAAAGCTTTTTATGGAACAATAGGCCTTTGTTTGAACCTAAGTTTGTGAAAGATGATCATGATATATCTGAGGAAAGTGAGTAAGTAATCAGCTTCGGTTTGTGCATCGTTGGTAAAGGCGTGTTGTGTGTTCTTCTTTCGTGCCAGCACGTAACGATGCGTATCGGCTTTGTATTGTCATTTTATATGGCGGTTTGAAAGCTTTGACACTTAGCGCCCTGTAATTGCTGAAGCGAAAGTCGGATCCGGATGAAATTTCACAGTAGCTTTTGAGACAATATAAGCTTTAATTTAAATCAAGATTTGTGAAAATCAGTTCAAGCAACGCTGAGAAATAGAATTAAGTTCCATTTTTGGAGCTGTTCTTCACCATGTTCGGTGCTTCTGGCACTGGAAATGAGGAACTCAGTATATGCTCACAAACTGAAAAGTTCTGCCAACTAGGAGAATTTATCAGAAAGTTTTATGGGATTTATACATGGTTTTGCCATCGTTTGTGAAAAAATACACATACAAGATTTCCTGCTTAACGCGCTCTAGTTCTGAAACCGAAAGTCGGATCTGGATTAAATGTTCTGGAAATTTGTGAATGACTTCAATACCTTTTGTTTGAGTCTATGTTTGGAAAATTAGGTAAACCATTTCCGAGAAAATTGAGTGCATATTTTTGTTACATACATACACACATAAACACAAAGCCACACAAAGATACATTTTCTCAGTTCGTCGAGCTGAATCGAAAAAAGCTCTGAAGCTGAAAAGCAAAAAGTTTTTAAATTAACTTTAGAACAGAATGCAAAGATTTTGAATTGAATTTGAATTTTCAAATAAATTTTATGTTTGAGAGCATTATTATTCTATCATTTCATTTGCGAATTATTCTCCTCCTATAAATAAACCAAGCGTCCTTTTAGTTCAAAGCAAACTCATTAATCTAACTCGATAGACAAATTGTGCTCCAAGTGTTACCGCAAGAGGAAATCTTCGTCGAGGCACGTCTTATTTATTTGGTTGAGCCCCAATAAAACCGAACCAACAATTGAACAGCTAGCCGAATGGAAAACAACCCTACAGCAAAGATTTTGGCGGTGGAAATCACATCAAACGGGAACCCAATCGGAATAGGCTTTCATCGGCAAACCGGGAAAGCCAAAAACTACACAATTACTCAACATTCACCGCGTGATTGCTACAGCCTCTATCTTGATCCACGATCCCGGAAGTGCCACAGAGAGTGAGAAAAAGAAGAACAATGAACAAAAAAAAAAAAACACGTGCACATATCAGTTCCGGTTGCTGCCTGCTCGGGAATCGTGCAGAAATGTAAACGCTTTCACCCTAGTTGAACCGTACGGTGGCCACATTTACGTTAAGGTCACGTCGGAATTCGAATCCGTATCGAATGTGCGATTCGCCCTCCTGCATTCCAATGGAGCACTCTCCCGCCGATCAAATAACCGTAATCGGTTTGTTTTTACCGCTTGCTTTTGCTTCCGCCTACACTCAACCGTTCCCACTAACCGGAAGATACTTTCGAGCGCAATAATCGCATTGCTTAACCGGTATCCAATATCGCTGTGTAGAGCGGAGCGGAGCCATGTTGTTCGCATGAGGAGTAAGGTCACGCTTAGTGATGACGTATGGCATTTGTAAAATGCGTGGTCTTTTCTTGTGGAATACTGAATAACTCTGCCGACGAGTGGTGGATCAACCTGGAATACCAAACAGAACCGAGAAGGCGGAAAGTGAGAGAACAGTAAACCACTCGAATGAAAAGAGATCCTTTCAGCATCAAGTATCGAAAGGATACTGGGAACTTCTAAGAGCTGAGGTTGCTAAATTGAAAATAAGTCGAGCAATGATTCCGTGAACTACCGGGATTTAAGTACTGTAATGAGCAGCAGGGGCTTTTCCTTGGACTTTCCTTTCTTTGAAATGAATACCCCGAATGCCAGAATTAATCTAGTCGGATGCGAAAGCACGTAGATTGCGCTGTCGAAAATTCTTCCTGGAGCAAAGCGATGGAACGAAAAACTGGTTCAGATTGAATTATGTTCAGACAGGTCTCAATTCAATTAAATCATTCCGACATCTACACGCTACTCTCATGTGAATGCTTGTTGTTCGATACTCTGCTAATCATGCTTATATATTCGATAAATAGAATTATTATCATTCTAGTTTGGAAACAGTTTTAAGATCTTACTATAGACATACACACTTAGAAAAATCGTGTAAGTATACTTTTTCCAAGACAAAACATATTCGAATGTCAAAAATGACGTTTTTGTACAGTTGATCTAACATATATTTAATGCATTCTGACATATTTTTGTAAGTTTACACGTTTGTTTCAAAATTTGAGTATGTTTGACATATATTTAAATCGTATTTGTAAATAATTCTAGAGTTGACGGCTTAATGCATAGGGCGCTGGTCTTACAAGCCAGTTGTCGTATGTTCGAGCTCCGACCTGGAAGGATTTTTAGTGTCAGTGGGATCGTCGCACTAGCCATGCAATGGTTTTGTACGCCATGAATCAATTGGTCGTCTAGATCGTGCGATCCGACTCCCTCTGAGTACTTTTGACGGGGTTATTTTAAGTTGCTGGTTTATGCAAACAAGCCCAACACTTTGAATGCTTTGGAGGACAATATTGAGCGTGTTATCAGTGAAATACAACCCGATTTGTGCGAGAAAGTGATCAAACATTAGATCGACCGTATGGCGTTCGTACAGAACAGCCGAGGTCACCATAAACAGGAAATCATACTCTAAAATGAATATATCAATCAAATATAACCAAATTTTGAGATAATGCCTCTGTGTGTGTATGAATGTAAAAAAATGCACTCATTTTTCTTGGATATGGCTGAACCGATTTTCACAAACTTAGATTTAAATGAAAGGTCTTATGATCCCATAGCCTGATATTGAATTTTATTTTGATCCGACTTCCGGTTCCGAAACGAAAGCGTGATAAGTGGAAAATTTCCAATTTCATGAGTATTGTTTTTCAAGAACGATGGTCAAAAACAGGTACAAATCCCATAAAATTGTTTGATAAATTCTTCTTGTTTTCAGAACTTGTTAGTTTGTGTGCACATAAACTTAATTTGCCACTACTGGTCTCCCCGTTTCCTGTTCCGGAAGCGCCGAAAGTAGTGAAGGAAAACTCCAAAAATAGAAATCACTTCGATTTCTTAGCGATGTTTGAACCGATTTTCACAAATTTTAGTTTAAATTGAAGCTCACATTGTCTCAGAAGCGACTGTGAAATTTTATCCGGATCTTACTTTCGGTTCCGCAGTGACAGGGCGATGAGTGTCAAAGTTTTCAAATCACCATATAGAATGACAATATGTACAACACCGGTACGTGCAACGCGGAAGAAGAAAACACAACACGAACGTTACGTGTTTTGTTCTATTTCGTACACACCACATGAACAGAATACATGTTTCCTAAGTCATTTTTCGGTATATAAATTGTATTCAATACCGTCAAGTCAAGTTATAGAAATGTCCTGTATGAATACTGTAAACAATAAACAGATCTTTAATGTATATATTAAAAAGGATTTTAACGTAAATAAGTTCTTCAAAAATTCATAATTTTCTGAAATTTTCGTATCGTCAACTTCCAGAGTTGGATGCGATTTTTTCTGTCACAATGCGTTAAAATATCAATCATAGACACCCCACTGAAATGAAAATCTTATTTATATTCATTAGAATTGTCATATGAATCATATGAACAATATAATTTATAGAAGTTATATGGAAATCTATAATCGTTATTTAAAGTGTACGTTAAATGTAAATAGACTTTACCATAATAAAAATTATAAGAATATCTCATATACTTTATATGGAAATCCGATGAAACCTCACACATTACATAATTTATATTCATTGGATGTGTAATATAAATTATATGTAGATGATATTCCATAAAAGATATATGACAACTTATGACCATTAATGGAACTTTTTATAAAATCTAACTGATGTTCAATAAATTTTATATCTTAATAATCTTTATGAAATAGATAAGAATACCATACATACAAGTTATGCGAAAAGTCGATAAAACTTAAGCCAATATAATTTTAATATTCATTACAATTTTCTATGGATTGCATGCTTATTATATTAAATAAAAGTCATATGAAACCTTATAACTTTTATTGGAAGCGTATATAAAATCTGCAAAAAGGTAGAAAAAGGGACACTGTTTTCTTAAGCTGAAGAAAATAGCAAGTTTTATTGCGATAATATTTTAACTTAGACATATAATGGAGTTTGTTTTTACGAAAACATATGCGTGAATAGTACGAGGTCTGTTCAAAAAGTTCCCGGAATTTTTTAATTGCGCGCGTCTGGAGAGTCCGGTGGTCAAATTTTTTTTTTATTGTGTTGGTACATATGTCCCTAATGTATGGTAAAATTTTCAGCTGTATTCATTGTTTACATTCTGTCTTATAGCGGCTGGTGTAGACGTGTTTTTTTGAGCTCGGCCATTTTTGTTAGTTTAAACAATGGAAGAATTGAAGAGTTAAAGAATTTGTATTAAATTTTGCGTGGAAAATGAAATAAAGTGTAACAAAGTGTGCGAAATGTTACAGAGAGCCTACGGTGAGTCTGCTATGAAAAAAAAAAACAAGTGTTTACGAGTGGTATAAGCGTTTCCAAGATGGCCGCGAAGACGTTGAAGACGACGAACGCTCCGGTCGACCCAGCACGTCAATAATCGATGAAAATGTGGGAAAAGTGGAAAAAATGATTATGGATGATCGCCGAATCACTATTAGAGAAGTTGCTGATGAAGTTGGCATATCAGTTGGCTCATGCCATCATATTTTTTCAAATGTTTTGGGCATGAAACGAGTGGCAGCAAAATTCGTTCCAAAACTGCCGAATTTCATCGTTGCTTATTCGTGATTTTTTGGCAAAAAACAAGACTTTATTCATTCCCCAACCTCCTTATTCCCCAGATATCGCTCCGTGTGATTTTTTCCTGTTCCAAAAGTTGAAGAGACCCATGAAAGGACAGCGTTTTTCATAGATTGAAGAGATAAAGGCAGAATCGCTGAGAGTGCTACAGAGCATTACAAAAAGTGACTATCAGGGGTGTTTCGAAGACTGGAAAAAACGCTGGCATAAGTGTATTATATCTAGGGGGGATTACTTTGAAGGGGACCATATAGATGTAGACGAATAAATAAATATTTTTTTAGAAAAATGAGAATTCTGGGTACCTTTTGAACAGACCTCGTATTGCATGAAGCTGAAGAATGAGTTGTGTCCTCGATATTCATCATATCATATAACTTCAACAAACAGTTTTTTAGGAAGTTGTCAATGTTATTTTAAATCGCTGACAAGATAGCTCATTCAACTTCGTTCAAGGATATGCTCTAACGGACCATGAAATAAATATCCGGTACGTTTCATTACTCTGTCTTTCTAGTAAGAGGATTTAATTTTTTGATTTTCAGTTTCGGGATCCCACTTCTCCTCCACATCAATGCTCACCATATCATTTGGGGCAGCACAGATATAAATTCGAGGGGCTCTGATATGATGGAATTTGTGAGCAGTACAAACCTGCACATAGTCAATGCAGGAAATCGTCCAACTTTTGCGAGATCTGGAAGAGAGGAGGTTTTGGACGTAACTCTCTGCCCACCGGGTTGGTGGTTCAATGCATAGGACGCTGGTCTTACAAGCCAGTTGTCGTATGTTCGAGCCCCGACCTGGAAGGATTCTTTAGCGTCAGTAGGATCCATAGTACTAGCCATGCAATGATTCTGTACGCTATATGAATCGGCTGCGAAGTCTGTTGAAACAGAAAGGCCAAATTCCACAAAAGGAATGTAATGCCAAGACTTTGCTTTTTTCTCTGCTCTGATAGAATTGCGCATGAGTTGGTGAATTGGCTCGTCTCCGATGAGCTCGAACCTTCGTTGTCTGATCATAAGTACATCTTCTTTGATCATTCAAACGTTAAAGTTGATTTTATCACATATCGTAATCCCAAATCTACAAACTGGGACCTCTGTGAACAGGGCTTGGCGATTAGATTTTACGGATACCAACCAACAATTGAAACCTCAATTGATTTGGAAAATGTTGTCGACGAGACAAACTCACTCATAGTTGCAGCATATGAAGAGGCTTGTCCACTTCGGATTGTGCGAGCTACTAGAGGAACTCCTTGGTGGAATGCTGAACTTGCTAGACTAAGGAAACGCTCGGTGTCGGCTCGAAGGGCTTACAAAAGGCTCTTCGATCGTCTGAGCGAAGTTGTTGGAAAAGCCTTTGCACAAATGTCTCTAGTCTCAACGAGGCTAGCAGATTAAATAAGTTACTAGCAGATTAATAAGTTAGAAGTCTAAGGACTTTAATGTCAGTTTCTTAAGAACTTCAGATGGTGAACACTTGTCTGAAGAAGGTGATGTACTTCACTATCTTTTTAACACTCACTTTCCAGGATGTATGGATCCATCACCGACAGCTCTTCCCGAGACTTTTTCAGGTAGTTACGATTCTTGGGCCCTTGCTCGAAGCGTTGTGACGATTGAATCGGTCAAATGGGCAGTTGAGAGTTTTGCTCCGTACAAGTCTCCTGGAAAGGATGGAGTTTTCCCAGTATTACTGCAGAAAGGGTATGAATATTTCAAACATGTTTTGAAGAAAATACTTACTTTTACTCTTGCGACAGGATATATTCCAGGAGCTTGGCTGGAAATAATTGTCAAATTTATTCCCAAAGGCGGTCGCGACACTTATGAGGAAGCGAAAAGTTTCAGGCCTATCAGTCTTAGCTCACTTCTTCTTAAAACAGTGGAACGCATAGTCGATCACTATATCAGGAATGTTAGTCTGGGCGTGCATCCGTTTACATGATGTTGTGTACAACATTGAAAAAGTTTTCTCACAAAAGTTATCTTGCTTGGGAGTTTTCCTAGATATTGAAGGTGCCTTTGACAACGTGTCTTTCAATTCAATTCTGGAAGCAGCCCGTGGTCATGGCATACCTTCAAGTATCACAAATTGGATACACGCAATGCTTAGCAATCGTCTTCTTTGTTCATCGCTTCGGCAAGCAGAGATTAGAAAGCTGAGTGTCTGTGGGTGTCCTCAAGGTGGTGTACTATCCCCACTTCTATGGAACCTAATCGCTGATGGTTTGTTAAGGAAACTTAATAACCTTGGATTTCCGACTTATGGTTTTGCCGACGATTACCATATATTGCTGACCGGTATAAGCATTAACACTCTCTTTTAATTAATGCAACGAGCCCTGCGATCTGTTGAATAATGGTGTTGTCAGGTTAGATTATCTGTAAATCCGGGCAAAACATCAATGGTGCTTTTCATTCATCGTAGGATAATCACAGGAGCTCGTCCGTTACAGTTCTTCGGTTCAGAGGTTACTGTGGTTGATCAAGTTAAATACGTCGGAGTTATTCTAGATTCAAAACTGAATTGGTCTGCTCACATTGACTTCAGGATTAAAAGAGCTTGCATGGCTTTCGGCCAATGCAGACGAGCTTTTGGAAAATCATGGGGACTTAAACCCAGATACATTCATTGGATCTACACAACTATTGTTAGACCAGTTTTAGCATATGGATGTCTTGTATGGTGGCAGAAAGGAGAAGTCGCGACAGTTCAGTCAAAGCTAAATCATCTCCAAAGGATGGTCCTAATGGCGATGACAGGAGCATTCACGACTCCTACTGCTGCTCTAGAGGCGCTACTATGCATTAAACCACTACATGTGTTCCTAAAACAAGAAGCATTATCTTGTGCATACCGTCTTAAGGTTACAGGGCTTTGGAACAGTAACACATTAGATTATGCTACCAGCCACACTCGCTTGTGGTCTCAAATGGTTACGTGAGATGAGTATTTACTCGCTCCTAGTGACCTAACTCTCACATGCAGTTTTCCTTTCAAAACATTCAAAGTGAGCTATCCTCTTCGTGAGGAATAGTTGTCTGGTTGTCTGGAACGACAACTTGATGAACACATAGTTTGTTATACGGACGGTTCTCTGTTGAATGGTCGTGCTGGTGCTGGTGTCTACTGTCGTGAAATGAGGCTGGAGCAGTCTCATTCACTTGGTAGATACTGTACTTCGTTCCAAGCAGAAATCTACGCGATTCTGTGTGGAGTACAATCGGCACTTCAGCAGAGGATCTGTGGTAAACGAATTCATTTTTGTTCCGATAGTCAGGCAGCTTTAAAAGCACTCAGTTAGAATGATTCACGGTCGAATCTAGTGATCGCATGTCGAACTCAAATTGAATACCTCAGCATTTCAAATGCTGTTTACTTCTTATGGGTACCAGGCCATTCTGGTATTACTGGAAATCAGGCGCGTAGCCAGAGAAAATTTTCGGGAGGGGGGGGGGGGGTTTAGAACATGGTGATAAATCAACACATGTACAATTTATATCACAATGTTTCCCATGGGTTATAATTTTTTGTTTCGTGGGGGGGGGGGGGGGGGGTTTGAACCCCTAAAACCCCCCCTGTGTACGCGCCTGCTGGAAATGAATGGGCTGATGAGTTGGCTAGAGCTGGTGCAACGAATGATTTCGTTGGTCCTGAACCAGCTTTACCATTTTCAACTAGTTGGATAAAGAACAAGATTCGTTCTTGGGCTGCATGTTTAGACTGGCGCAGCTTGCAAACTTGCCCTCAGACAAAAGCATTTTTACCAGATTTAAATCTGAAAATGTGTCTACTTCATTTTTCCAAGCATCATTGCAGTATTCTGGTCAGAGCTCTGACTGGACATTGCAAACTCAATTATCACATGACTACTATTCAACGTGCTGAGTATTATTAGTGTGATTTGTGTGAATGCGATTACGGTACTTCATATCATCTGATATTCAACTGGCCCGCATTGACGCAACTACGTATCCGGGTTTTTGGTTTTCCATACATGATTGAGTCTGTGTATGCGGAGCTAAAATTAAAGGATATTCTCTCGTTTCTCACCCAATGTGGTAAGGAGCTATAGTTAGAAGGGTTCATCGTTCTTCCTGGAGTGAATGAATCCTTTTTGTAGTCATCTTAAATAGGGTTTAGCAGATTGTTTGGCATTCTTTAGGGGGTACCGAATTTACTTCTGCTCGTACATACTGCGAATCGTTCTGCATTCTTCCGGGAGTGCAGAATGGTTTCGCTTTTATAAGATCTCTAAATCCTCTCGGGGGTTGGAGGTTTTATTAACAGCAGACTGTTCGGGACCTCGTAGAGGTTCAGAATTTACTTCTGCTTCCACTAAATGTGATCCCCAGCAGATTGTTCAGCATCCCTTAGGGGTGCAGAATTTACTTCTGCTTTTTTGTGTTTTTGTATCGTCAATTTTCCCCATCCTCTTAGTCCAAACCTTACCATTTCCCTTCAATCCTTCCCTCTTATATATCGGGAAAATGATGCTAAAAACAAATTGATGGCAAGGCACAAATCTCCAAATATCCAGGGGAACGTGCCATTTGAGCCAATTTGTTCTGATATTTGTGGAGGAGAAGTGGGATCCCGAAACTGAAAATCAAAAAATAAATCCTCTTACTAGATAGAAGTTCTAGTTCCTGATTCTATCTAGTAAGAGGATTTAATTTTTTGATTTTCAGTTTCGGGATCCCACTTCTCCTCCACAAATATCAGGAGGTGCTCCCTGAAAAAACCAACATAAAAAGGTATATATGAATTAAAAAAAAATACTCCTATGATATAGATGAACCTATCTATATAAATTTGAAGTGAAAATAATATGCGCCTTATGAATTCTTTCAATGCATGTTGTGTGGATATCTAGTAATAGTTACAAGGCACGCCAATAAATTTGACTCCGGCTGGAAATTTCATTAGTTATATGACAACCTTGTAGAAATAACGTTAAGAAAAGTTTTATG